>NW_021163219.1:0-297046 GCF_004324835.1 Dendronephthya gigantea | reverse complement strand
TCATATGTTGTCGTCACAATATCTGGTATGTGTTTCCTGCAAGGGTGTGTCTCATTATCCATAATTTTCTTGTATTCATGCACGTATGGCGAGCATGTCACGACGTTGTTCAAGAGACTGAAATGGATCAGACGGCAAGCAAGTATTTTTAGACTTCGAGTTTGAATGTTCTCTACCTCATCTATTAAATATTGTAGTAAACCACTCCAAATTGGGGCTGCATATTCCAAAACCGGCCTAATTTTTGTGAAATAACAAGTTAAACCTACTTCCGTCGGTAGGTTTGCTCGCCGGCATTCCCGGAGGTGGAATAAACGTTTGTTTGCCTTTTTAGTAATTTCTTCAACGTGTGTGTTCCATTTAAGGGTATCGTTACACCAAAGGCCCAGCAGCTTGAACGTTTTTACTCTTTCAATTGTATCATTACCAATCATAAGTGAAGGTGGTGCAGGAATTCCTTCTTTGAAACAGATCCACATATCTTTAGTCTTTTTTATATTAAGTTCCATCTTGTTTCTAAGTGCCCAGTCATTCGTTGCATCTAACACCGTTTGCATGTTGCCAGTGGAGCAATATGAGATTGCCTCATCCTGAGTGCAATCATCTGCATATTTGTATGTATTAATCTGCAAATGGTTGCATGGGAATGCAATCTTCAAGATCGTTAACATAGACATTAAACATTGTTGGTGAGATGACAGAGCCCTGAGGGACTCTAGAAGGACAGGACCTAATAGATGATAAACTCGCACCTATTTTTACTCGCTGGCTTCTTCCTTCTAAAAAACTCCTCGTCCATAACCAAAAGCATTTAGATACATTCATTTCAGCTAATTTTCTTAGGAGCAAACCATGGTCAACCATATCGAAAGCTTTACGAAAGTCAATAAATAAGGCATGAATTCCCATTCTTCCATCCCGTGAATTTTCGGTCTTATTGTACCAATTTCGGGTAATACTCGCTAACGCAGATACTGTTGATCTTCCATTTGTGAATGCATGTTGATTATCTTTGATGTTAAGGTCATTTTATTCAGTTTAAGTTGTATGGTTTCCAAGATTTTTGCCATTTGCGGTAATACAGAGATTTGCCGGAAATCATTGTCAATATCATTCGGGGGTATACTTTGCGTGCTTGTAGAGAGTCGGGTATTTAGACTGGGAAATGCTAGAGCAGATGATATTATGAATAATAGGGGCAAGCTCTTCACTGTAACGTCTCAGTAGCCATGCAGGAATGTCGTCCGAACCGCTTGCTTTCTTAGGGTTTAAGTGTTTAAGAATTGCCTTAATTTGTCCAATCGAAGGTAACAGCGGCTTGGTATCCTTGAGTAAATGTTCAATTTCCTCTAGTTTTGGTTTTTCATTAGGAGTGGTGCTCTGCCAAGGCTTGGTGAAACTTTGTTGTAAGCGTTCAGCTAGGTCATCTGTGGGGGCTGCTGAAGATTGGAAGTTACAATCATTAGCAGCCACAAGTTCATATATAATTTTATACCACTTTGCCGGGTTTGTTTTACGTGTATCTTCCGCTTTCGATTGATAATACGTTTTCTTAGCACTAGATATAAGTGAAGAAACTTTGTCACATAATAATTGGTATCTTGATCTGTTCCCTGACGTAAACGCTTTTTGTCTGGCCTTTATTTCTTGCTTTATACGCGGGGTCATCCAAGGTTTATCTGAAGGATGAAAACGTACAGTACGTTTGGGCAGCGTTTTATCAAGAATACGCGTGATCATACTTGTGAATGCCGAAACTTTATCGTCAAACTTTATCGTTTTTAGTTTTTAGTTTGTATACATTTAAACAGTGTATACAGTAGTCACGGTAATTACCGTATTTCGAATTGTTCATATCATACTGTGCTTACATATAAAACAATTGAGGTTCCGATATTGTGTAACGAAGGCCTGAATTATAATGATCGACCCGTGCTCTCAGCTAAGCTATTTCAGTTAACAATTGCATGTTTGTTCATACCTGCACTTCATTCCTTGTCGGCGACAACACAGCAGCATTCAAACTGTATCGAAGTCCATTTTTGTATTTTGTGAATGAATTTTTAGTGACTGGCAAAGAAATTTGCTTGTTGCTTAGTGTTCGTTTACACGAACAACAATTCTTCACATCTGTGACAATGACAATGTGTAATTAGTTATGCTTGCCGGTTTTGCATGATATCTTGCGAGGTCTAATCACTCTGATGTGATCAAAAAGTAATTCCAATAATTACAGAAACGTTCGATATTTTAAAAGTTAAATAATTGTGTTTGTGTTTGTTTTGCACTGTAAAGCGTTTTAAAATTGACACTTGAGTTGAGGCAACATAGAACGCCAAAGTTTGAGGCATCAAGTACGGTTTTTACTGATCACAGGCTCAGTCTATCACAGAAACTATAGTATTGATAGACACAGTTGTTTTTGGTCTTTGTTTTATATATATTTATCGTAGGCTTAAGACAGAGTAGGGAGATTACAGTATCTCGAATTTTATTCACATCACATTACATGTGAACAATTGAGGTTTTGATGCTGTCAATTCAAAACATGATTTAGAGCCGTACGCCTACGCTGCACTTGTTTGTGAAACGACCACCTCAAAAACAAAAACAAACTTTAGCAATTTTATTATTGAGATAACATTTTCCTTATAACATTAACAATAACTTTACCGGCGAACTATCGTCACATTCCAAGGCAATTTTAACTTAGGCAACTTAATCTGCCGAAATTCGAAAGATTAAGTTTTAGTCATGGCTACACGTGAAATTCAGCGTCAACGAAATGCGAAGAGAATGCTCGTATATTTCGAAAGTGACCAAACTACATCAATTCTTGATACGACAAAGTTTCGTCTGTAAATATCACGTTCTCAAACTTATCCAGCTCATGCACTCAAGGCCTTCAAACAGAAAACCAACCGTTTCATTTTGTTTGGCTCTCGGACAAACTGGCAATATCTGGCGTTTTCTTTTTTCCAATCCAGCTTCCGCCTTGCTGGTCTAATTGTTGCGGTCGATACATCAATTCCACAATCTACGGAAGTCTTTTCTTTTAACTCACGGGATGTTAACTCGTCATTTTCTTTCATTTTTACATTATAAAATTGCCATGCTCCTCGCTTAGTTTCGGCTTTCGACCACTCCGAGCACCGTCCACGAGGCTACCCGTCTTTCGATATCGCGAGAGAAACAGAGAAATAGCCGACGTTGAGGTTTTAATTCCTTCCTCAAGAAGAATTTCTTTTTTTTTTTGTGTGTATTTCCGGTGGATTTTAAATAAATAACCCTTTTTCTAGCGTACACTAAGAGCTTCGCAATTTATAAAGCATAGATTAAACCACAGTGTGATTAAACTAAATCGGGAATATCCGGGTATAGACGACAAGATCCGGAGTCGATAGCCGATGAATATCGAATGCATGCTGGAACGCGTTTCGGACGCGTCCGGAACGCGTTCGGAACGCGTTTTGATTAGGTTATTTCTGAGCAGTACTGTACATGTCCTTTGCTGCATCGATCAGTCTTCTATCTTCTGTTCAATTTCAACGTTCTTTCTTCAACCGTATTATTGCTGTTCTGAACAACTGAAGTTATCCCACCTGCGCTTAAGCTGTGCAAACCATAATTCTTTGCGTCGTAACCAAGTGATGGCATGGATTTTTAAAAATTTCTCTACGTACACCTTGAATAAGATAGTTCTCCTTTCCTTAAAACGTACGTTCTTGATTTATCTTTCGAAACGTCACAGGAAAAAAAAATTGGAACTAAGCTAGCTGTGACGGTATATCTCTGCCGCCTCCATATATCTTACAAACATTTCCACTGGGCATTGAGGCACTGCCCTTCCCGATATACATCAGTCTTGCTCTTGAGTATGATCCACATGAAATACAATGTGGTTTGCTTGAATGTTTCTTAACTCGTCATAAAGAAAGAGTCCTGCGAATCCCAACGCACATAATGCCGCTACCCTTAGATCTTTCAAGTTGTTTTGGCTTCTTCCAAACTCGTCTATGATATCGATATATTTTATTGCCTGCATGTGATGATAAGGGCTTTTCCTTCGTGGGCGACTTACTTGCCTTTTCGAAGCTGTTACGACATTTTTGCAAAAGTCGCCGTCCAAAGGATTATTCTTACTGTCTGGATAAAATCCGTGAAGCAATTTTAGGGCGGCGCTAGCAACAGTAAATAAGGAACCCGAATTTACCGACTGTGCTTTGTCATGTATGAATAGCGCTAAAACTGGGGCATGAAATGGATATGATAATGCGATTGCTCTTGTGAAAAACAGCTTTATAATGTTTACATAGATTTTTGTTGTAGATTCTGCTGTGGATCCCAACAAAACCCTAATAAATTCACACAAGTTTCGTCTTACTATATCTGGAGCTTCTTTCCATGTTACATGCACTGCTACGTGCATGCAGTGGCGTAGGCGCGTAGCCAGCCTGACGATTTTGTCCAGCTATGTAAATTTCATGTTATTATAGTTATTCATGCATGTCTATAGAAATTTATTGTTTTCACAGGCAATGAACACCAAAATATTAGCATAGCAGGAAAAATCGTCAGGCTGGCTACGCTACTGGCCGCCTATACGTATTACCTGCAACTGATATATATCATTAGCATAGCAACTACGGCGTTGCTTTGTGCTATACTCAAATTCGCAATGAGAAATATTCTTTTTCATGCTGTGGCTGGTGCCAAGCATTCAATAAATAAATACATACCTTGTCTCTGGCCTGTACCGTGAACAATAAGCAATATACACAATTTTGTTTGGCCCGTGCCAAAATAACGTAATCTGTATCCGCTATACCTTACTTGCAAAATCAATTCTACCGTGCTTACTGAATGCTGTTCTGCCGGGCGTGGTAGAAAAACGGATAACCGGATACCCGGATAACCAGATAGCCGGTTAATCGGATAAATATAAATATCAATATTCGATATCTAGTCTGAACGGTAAATTAGCTTGTCCTTACGTCTTACGCGCTATAGAATATTATCTCCATATTCTCATTTAAAAGTCTGCGTGAACTTTAATAATATTCGAATTCGTTGATAAAAAAAAAAATCCGAATAAAAAGAACATCTTGAGAAACAAAATATAAATCAAACAAGACACAGGTTGAGACTATTAATTTTCGACTTTATTTCAAAGTGATCTTAAGACAGAACGGAATACAATACTTTAAAACGCAATATATACAACAGAGAGAAAAAGCGCAAATAGAAAATTGTAGAAAAGATGTAATAGAAGGGTTTGTTATGTTTGATAAGGAATGCTTCAAGAATGGAGAGAATATGACTTTGAATATTTCACCTCGATTATCTATACCGGTCGTCTTGTGCGCTTATTTGTTTGATACTTTCGTCATATTACGCGAGCACACAGACTTCGGCGTGCGACTAGACTGCAGATGAAAGTTCATTTATATAACTTTTCGTCCTTTTTACTTTTTGTCGAGTTTGAGGTCGAGCACAGTCCGCCTACCTTTGACTACAATAAGATTCAAGATTTGTTAAATGCAGTGAAGACTTCCACAAGCACTGAAAGACATCAAAATTCAAAAATGCAAATAGATTATAGACATTCTATATAGTTATAGAAATTGTAGTCCCTGTTAATTGTTCTTAATTAATCTAATTTACCGTTCAGACTAAAAATGTTCTCTATAATCTTTATTTCGATATCGAATATTGATATTTATCAATGATCAGTTTCTAGAGGTACCGTTATCCGGCTATCCGGTTACCGCGGTTACCCGTTATATCCGTTATCCGGATTTGGGTTAACCGACTGTGAAAACAATAGATTTCTAAAGCTTGAATTATTATATTAACTCGAAATTAACATAGCGGAACAAAATCGTCAGGCTAGCTACGCTACTGGTTCGATTTGAAGATAACTTATATTTAAATCATTAATGCTCTCAGATGTCGTTCATATTGATTTTCGATTAAAGAGTGAAACTCGGCAAACGATTGACTAATTGGAAAAAATTAAAACGATTCTTTTCAGATTAAATATTTAAATGTAAAGTCCGTCGCCGTATTTTCTTCTTATTTTCAATTGCAGCTGTTGTCGAATATTCACAGTTGCCGCTGACAGAAGTAATGACGACTGATCGAACATGGCAAATCATTCCATTTCCCTGTTGCTCCGTTGAACATTTCCACGCAGTTTTCATTCCCGCCAGCGTTGTTAGGCTCCCCTGGGTTCCAGTTTCCATAGGAGATCTCCTCATCTCTCACTGTGTAAAAGATACTTCCAGATTTTCGGTACATACCAATCCACGCTGCGTTGACGTTATGTTGTTTCATAGCCTGATTTAGATAATTATTCATATTCGTGTTGGTTGGAACTGCCAAATGACCGACACGCTGAAGACAGTCGTCTTTCGCATTATTCCATGATGTCAAAACGCCATTGCTGATATAAAAGCAGAGTCCATCGAATTTCTCCCACCCAAGAGGGCATTCAGCTGAAAATATTGTTTAAGATTTATTGTCTTTAGAATATCTGCGTCCGACAAATACAACGAATGTGTAAACATTAATTCGTACTACAAGAGAGGGTAACATGATAGTTAGAAAATTTTTGTGGGTTAAAGAGTTTGAAGGGGTGTGTAAGAAAAGAAGTATGGATATATTTTTTCCAAATTGCAAACAATGTAGCATAGCAATCTCGCAACGGCCGTATATTTTTTGGAAAAAATTGCAAAAATACCACAAGATCTAGATTCTTACCTTATTTGGAGTTTAATTTTCTCATCTATAGCTAGTGTTATGTTAAATTATTTTAATTATTAATAGGGAGCCTTTGAAAAAGCGGATCATTGGATCTGAGCTTCAAAAATAGATTTCTTTTATATTTCTACCGTCGATACTCTTATCTATACTGACTAAGAAACCTGAGTTAGAATCATCGCGAAGTGTTTTTACAGCCGCTATGCGAACTTTTCTCAACCGTCCAAAATTGCCCAAAATATGCTAATTTTTGAGGTTACCAATGCATGGAATGGCACCATTTTTTCTCTTTTTTTGTACCATCGGAACTAATTATGTGGGTTGAAGCTGGGGTTTAGTGTATCTTCAACTGAAAATCAGCAATATGTAATTTTAAAGCCAAAGTAATGAAGGCCATTGAACGCTTGACGTGAAATTAAAAAATTATAGATCTTGGAATATTGCAAAATTCTCAATTGTGGCACCTAACTTTGCTTCTAAAATACCTTTTAAACTGGAAATAAGATGTCATTTGACAGGTTTATGCAAATTTGCGGCACATCGCGTTTCTAAGAAATGAGGGCCGCGTGTGATACAAAGAATGCCATTAATGCATGAATGCTCAGTTTTTAGGTCATTAATTTCGTTATCATTGGTTAAAATATTATATTGAGTTGAAAATTTTTTTAAATGTTCCATGTTTGAATATAAATGATGTGTGATATAAAACCGTTTTTAGCATTATTCTGATATACCCATTTTGCTATGATCGAGTTTACTTTGCATTAATCTCATTATTAATATATATTTTGATCATGTACATGCATATAGTTTTTCACCAAAACATGATTATGTTGCAAGAGCACCTTTTAAAAAGGTGTAATAAGAGAAGTAGAGCAGTATCTAAAAAGGCCATTAAAAATATGGCTACACGGTGTTTCACGTGTGTCACAAGGCAATCATATCAACTGGCAAAAAGCCATTTATAAATCAATCACATAATCATTATAAACGTTTCAACTTTAATATCTTCATCAAGTAAACTAAATATAACAAGACGCCTGTTCTGGCGTTAACTTCGGCGCACGTGCCAGTCTTCAATATAGAGCTTTTGAACATAAACAATACAGTTCATATTCGCATTTAGATGCCTTGCGAACCTAAATATTCGATTGCGAAATTCAGAAGCACATCGTACTTTAAAAAGTATAAAAGATCAATTGTTCAAAAATGTAAATAAACCACATGATATATTCGCTTTGTCTTACACTTTGCCTTTGAGATTCGGGCTTATATAGTTATATTAACAATCCTGTGCAAACTACGACGTGTCAACGCGCCCATACACGACCACATCATCTTGTTAAGCGGCGAAATAGCAGCGATATTATCAAAATAGGACCAGAATGTACATGTATTAAATATATTCTTACCCCAATTCAATCTAAACTTAGTCGAAAAGCATGAAAAGAACGGTTTATTTGTTGCTCTTGAAGGAATTGCCGTATCATGCGAGCGAAATCGAATCACGCATCGAAAAATTTACCAAAGCTGTGCACCACAACTCTTGGGAGACAAGACTGGAACGTAGATAAATACGGTCACATACACATTTAAATTAACTAATATATTTCGCGCCATTACAGACTTGCGACTACGAAAAATATAAAAAACAAAAAAAAAATAAAACAAAACAAAACCGAGGCGAATTTTCAACTCCGTCGCTCACGCCGGAGTAACAAGCTTCTACTTATAGATCTACCAAAATTTTCCGAAATAGTTATTCATCATTTTCAATGGTTCAAAAATAGATCAAACCCTACATGGTTCATTGAGAAGGAAACTAAGAGAGTTTGATGAATATATCATAGAACATAGAACAATGAAAGGCAATTAAGGAACGAAGATGTAAGACTGGAGGGCCTTTAAAAATAACTTTTCATCCTTTGCTAAAGCACTTCGGTCTGGTGATTAAGAAATACTTGCACATATTGTATTTAGATGCAGAAGCTCGTAAAGTATTTACCCTGAACTTTAGTTTTGCGGCATTTAGAACTGGCCGCAACTTAAGAAGCTATTTGATTAAAGCTAAGGTATAGAGGCTACCATGCACCATTAATAAGGGAACAGGGATGTAAGAAACCTAAATGATTGACATGTCATAACATGAAGGAGACCAAAACAATTATGTAGTGAACCATAACTTTAACTGGACTCTTAGGCCTGGTTTTCACCACTCCCAGATAGTTGCCGATGCTCAGCGATGCTTACTTGGGACAGTCGGCAAGTATCGCAGGAAGGCGGTTTTCATCAACGTAATCTGTCGGTTCTTCGTGTATATAGCAAACAATATGTTGCTCAGACAACGGATAAATTCCGTTTGAGATGGAATAATTATATAAAGCATGTAAAAAGAAAGTGATTTGCAACCGGGAACACTCATAAGCGTTTTTCATTGTCATTTTCTGACAAAAGAGCGTAATGGGTTAATTAATGTTGTGAGATAGTTATCATTAAACTAATCTGGCAGAACCTACAAAGTATTGGATTAATATATTATTTAAGACCATAAAGTATTGGATTATTATACTCAAGACAATGGACCCCTTGGGTTGAATATTGAAATGGATCTATAACTATTTATGCTAATTTTAATCTTGGTAGATTCACAAAAAGTAGAAGCTTGTTTATTTAGATTACTTGATGATTCAAGTTGAAAAGTTTATTATCATTTTGTGATTTTCTCGTTGTCAAATTGTCTATACACATTTAATAAACAAATTACTTCATTGTTGGCTCGTTTGTACGATTTTTATTAAAATCGTTGTGAAGGATCGCAAACTCACTCGTTCGCCACGCTCACGCGTTCGTTTTCCGATTCACAACTCGTGCATAAATATCGTACGCACTCGCCAACCATGAAGTAATCATGAAAAATAGTCAACCATGAAAAATATCAGTATATTGCCATGTTTTGTTTTTTATTTCACAACTGAAAACAATTTTATAGCCACCTTCGCATTTCCGTCCTTCTCCTGTGTAACCACGTTGACACTGGCAGTTGAATGAACCTGGAGTGTTGGTGCATTTTGCATTTTTGTCACATTTGTGCGTTCCTTTTTCACATTCGTCGACATCTAGAGTAATAATAAGGTATATTAAAGTTAAGAACGTTATTAGCATCATAAATTTACTGGAAATTGCTTCGTCGAGGATAATAGATATTTTATTATTTGTAATGCAGTGCAATCAAGGCAGCAACTAGCGTTAAAATATATTCATATTATTCTGTTCTGGAAGACGGGCTTTTTTTTAAAAAAGCGTAAACACACATATATATAGCTGCATAGCTTAATTTGATGGGGGTGCATTTTATTCATTTTTTCGTCTTATTCATGCCCGAACGATTTCTTTTGTACGCTATTGTCCCAATGATATGAAAATATGGACAAATACAATAACAGCCCCCAAATTAAGTGCTCTAACTACGGTGATATAGATATACAAAAAGGGGAAGTAATAGAGGTTTTTCATGGCGGCCATCTTTGTGTACAACTTCAAAGTTCTCCTCTTTATATGCATGTTCCTTGTCTGTATTTGTAGCTGATCATGAAGACAGCCACCATGAAAAACCTCTACTGGATTGGTTAAAAACCGGCATCAGGCGCGGATGTAGACCGTATGGAACGTGGCTCGAGCCACGGTCAGATTTTCCCATCCAGAATTTTCCCATCTGCAATCTAATATTCACAGATTATTTAGAAGTACATATTATTTCTTTGAATCACAAATAATTTGGGTAGTATCTTTCATATTATTACCAATTCCTGCTGAATTCAGTGGGAACAAATTTCCAATTATTATTCCTTGTTTTATATTATGATTGTTCAGTTAACACTGAACTATAAAATTCGCCGAAAGCTTGCCGAATTGTGCCGAGTATGTTCGGAAGCTAGTCGTGCATTCGATGCGGCGATCACAGCAACTAGTTGTCATGATCAGCATGCAGGTTATTGCGCAATTGTTACTAAATATAGTAACGTTCGGACACGGTGCAGTGTAGCAAACCAATCACAAGGGAAGCTTTTGTCACGTGAGCCACGGTGCGACACGGTGGCCTGTTTTTGATTGCGCAATAAGCGTGATAAACAATAAAGTTCGACACTTCTCGACTTCGAACTCGGATATAGTTTATACATAACACGTTAAATTGGTCTGTTCGCTGCATCCTGGCTGATTCAGGCTGAATCGAATCCATTAATACATGAATCCGTCGAAATTTCTCAAAAGCAAATCTAAGCGAGCATATTTCAGGGGAAATATCGCTCTTCAGGCTACAACACGATGGAATTATTACTATAAAGAAAGGCTTAGCTCGCTCGCTCGCTCGCGTTATACAATCGCAACGACAATTTTTAAACTACTATTTCTCAAGAGACTAATACTGAAAATTACTGAAAATATTTACTTAAACTCTTAGGTTTTAAATTGAACAATAGTGAGGCGCTCTTCTCTATATGGAAAAACGGCCAGACCGGTTCTGTTGTATTTCGGTACAGACAGATTACAGGTATTTTTCATCTGCCTAGCACGGAAAATGCAGTTTCACCGTTATATTCTTAACATAATACTCTATTTCAATTTAAAATATGACCAGTCTGACCTTTTTAGCCGCTTAATGGAAGCGCCCGGCCCCATGATACAAATTTGCATTTACGCTGTGGTCTGTGAATAATTTGTGTATGAAAATTTCAACGTTAAGTTGAGTGTGAATGAAATATCGGTAAATACCTTATCAAAAATTTTGAAAATGGTTTTGTGGTTTTATGAAAGTACAGGGAATTTCAATATTCGCCTTTAAACGTTCGCTGAAGATTATTGTAGAACCAAAGCTCAGAAAATGTTTGTTTCGGAGGGTCCATAGTCGTCCCCCCACCCGGAAAATTTTTAGTCCTATATGACACGGTCAGATTTTCGGCTGGATCCGCGCCTGAAAACCTGCATATCAGACCCGAAAAAAAAATATATAAATTCTGTTTATTGCTGTAAAAATGACGTAAAATGTGTGGATAAGTTACCCTGTGGATAAGTTGAAAATAAAGGTCAAATTTATCTTTTTATTGGACAAATGAGCTGAAATATTTCGATGTAAATAGTTTGATTGTCGATGGAAGTACATATATTAAATGCGTATATCCAGTTTCTGTCATTTACAAGGTCTATGAGAATATTTTAAAACTTTGGCTTATCCAGCATTTAACTTTTTTCGGACAACCGCCCCGGATCTAACCTGTGCAATTTATTCCATTTCCTTCATATCCAGTTCGACATTCACAAATATAAAAATATCAGTATATTGCCATGTTTTGTTTTTTATTTCACAACTGAAAACAATTTTATAGCTACCTTCGCATTTCCGTCCTTCACCTGTGTAACCATGTTGACACTGGCAGCTGAATGAACCTGGAGTGTTGGTGCAATTTGCATTGTTGTCACATTTGTGCGTTCCTTTTTCACATTCGTCGACATCTAGAATAATAATAAAGGTATATTCAAGTTAAGAACATTATTAGCATTATAAATAACTGGAAACTGCTTCGTCGAGGATAATAGATATTTTATTATTTGTAATGCAGTGCAATTAATCAAGGCAGCAACTAGCATTAAAATATATTCATATTATTCTGTTCTGCAAGACGGGCTTTTTTTTAAAAGGCGTATACACACATATATATAGCTGCATAGCTTAATTTGATGGGGGTGCATTTTATTCATTTTTTCGTAAGCGCTCTAACTACGGTGATATAGATATACAAAAAGGGGAAGTAATACAAATTTTTTATGGCGGCCATCTTTGTGTACAACTTCAAAGTTCTCCCTTTATATGCATGTTCCTTGTCGGTATTTGTAGTTGATCATGAAGACAGTCACCATGAAAAACCTCTACTGGATTGGTTAAAAGTCTGCATATCAGACCCGAAAAAATAAATATATAAATTCTGTTTATTGCTGTAAAAATGACGTAAAATGTGTGGATATAAGTTACCCTGTGGACAAGCTCAAAATAAAGGTCAATTTATCTTTTTATTGGACAAATAAGCTGAAATACTTCGATGTAAATAGTTTAATTTTCAACAGAAGTACATACTAAATGCGTATATCCAATTTCAGTCATTCACAAGGTCTATGAGAGTGTTTTTAAACTTTGGCTTATCCAGCATTTAATCTAAACGCCTTTCGGACAACCGCCCCTGATCTAACCTGTGCAATTTGTTCCATTTCTTTCATATACAGTTCGAGATTTCACAAATATAAAAATATCAGTATATTGCTATGTTTTGTTTTTTATTTCACAAAAGAAAACAATTTCATAGCTACCTTCGCATTTCCGTCCTTCTCCTGTGTAACCATGTTGACACTGGCAGCTGAATGAACCTGGAGTGTTGGTGCATTTTGCATTGTTGTCACATTTGTGCGTTTTTTTTCACATTCGTCGACATCTAGAATAATAATAAATGTGTATTCAAGTTAAGAACATTATTAGCATTATAAATTACTGGAAACTGCTTGGTCGAGGATAGTAGCTATTTCACTATTTTTAATGCAGTACAATCCAGGCAGGAACTAGCGTTTGAATATATTCATTTATTCTGTTGAGACGGACTTTTTTTTAAAAAACGTATATATATATATATATATATATATATTATATATATTATATATATTTTTATGAAGATTTTGTGCAATGGATGGTTTGGGGGAAAGGATTCATCTATGGCTTTAAGGAACTTGTGGCCAATATCGGTTTTGACGTTTGAGCTGTAAGGTGGGTTGTACCAAGTGACGTTTCTGGTTCTTTGTCGGGTTCGTTGAGTAGGTTGGGGATTGTAGTGTAAGTTATAGTTGTATCCACTCTTCTTTAACGCTTCTTGGTATGGGCGCTTGCTTGAATCGAATGATTCCTTGTCTGATGAAATTTTTGAAAGGCGTTCATTGATCGTTTCGGGGATTCTACGCATAATGGAGGGAGGGTGGTTGCTCTTGACGTTGACGTACTGGGGCATGTTGCCTGGCTTTGTATACGGTTTGAATGTTCCGGTCATTAGATTGAATGTAATGTCTAGAAAGTTTACGCATTTCTTGTTAGCCTCGATAGTTAGTTTGAGTTTATTGTCGCTGAACACTTTACAGATTTCTTTCTTTATTTTTTCTATCTCGAGGGACGTTGAACGCGCTCAGGCCATCATCTCGGTACAAACCAATAGCATTTCTATACGTGGCAGGAAGTTGTGATAGCAAGTAGGCTCCCACCAGTTCGCATGTTTCCACACCGTCAAAACTGCCCATTGTCACATCAAAATTCGAGCTACTGTCCTTCTTGCACCAAGCTTGGTTTTCACTAAAGAGCAAGGAGTTCTTGGCTTGAATTATGATGTGACTTTCTTCTTCTGTTATCTCATCATATTGGGACGCGAATGCGATAGCCTTGTTTAAAAGCTCGTCTGTTTTCGATGGATAAAAATCAACGACGTCAAAGCTGATAAACGAGTGTGCGGGTTTGTTATCAATGTTCTTGAACCATTGAATGACAGAGATACTGTTTTTCCATTGCATCACACCGGTGGAAGATATAATTTTATTGTTGATTCGCTCGAGGATTTTTTTACTAATAATGCCGATCTCGGATTTTGCGGGATTGATGAGGCGCGTTGTCGGATTGTTGTTGAAGTTTGGCTTGTGGTCTTTTAACGTAATGAAACATTCTTTCTCGGCCATTGCATCGATTCTACTATCTAACTTTAGGTTTTTCGCGATTCTCCGTTCTTCTTTGGCTACTTCGGCTGTGCTGTTTGCTGCCGCTTTCTTGTAGGTTTTTGTAATGCTGTTGTGCATGGAGAAGTTGTTTGTATGGCTCGGGTTTCACGCGGTAGAAGTTGGTAGTCTTGTCGGCGGGTATGAACAGTTCGTTGTCTTTCTTTATTTTCTTAATGTCTTGGTTCAGTTTATTTTGGAATGCAGATGTTGACGGTTGGAATTCAATGTTCTGAACTAGCGTTAGCATTCTTTCCTCGAAATCATGAAGTTCGGCGATTGGTGGTGGTGATGTTGTTGTTTTGAAGCCATATGTTTCTCTCTTGATTGAAGTGTCAGTTTTGTGGAGAAAGTGGTGCGCTTTCCATCTCAAACGTTGAAGGAAGGATTGCGTTTTTTCAATTAGGCATCTTCTGTACATGTTCGACTGTGCTGTTGGGATATTCTTCGTGGAGTAGCCAAGGTTTGTGGGTTCCATTTCGATATGTATTAGAGTGCTCGACAGTGAAGGAGCGTGATATACAGGTGTAGTGATAGAAACTATCGTGAAGATAGAAACTAGCGCATACAAAATCGTCTGGGTAGAGTGCTCAATGCTAATGCAGAGCGGCATAACACAAGATGAGAAAACGCAGGTTACTTCATCGAAATTTTATTTACTACAGGACTGTTTCGTATGACAAGCTTATAGCTTGCCACACTCGTCAGGTAAATAATATAATATTACAACAGCACGAAGCTCTCTTAACAAACGCAACGAACTCGTATCCGCCTGCCGACATCGAAAGAAATTTCTCCTTAGTAACACCCATGTAACATGATCTAATTAATTATGCATCTCCTGTATATAGTCCGTCGTGCTGTTGTAATATTATATTATTTACCTGACGAGTGTGGCAAGCTATAAGCTTGTCATACGAAACAGTCCTGTAGTAAATAAAATTTCGATGAAGTAACCTGCGTTTTCTCATCTTGTGTTATGCCGCTCTGCATTAGCATTGAGCACTCTACCCAGACGATTTTGTATGCGCTAGTTTCTATCTTCACGATAGTTTCTATCACTACACCTGTTTATATATAATATATTAATTATATAATATATATATATATTATATATAATATATATATATACACCCGTTTGCAAAAACGTTGGCCACAGATAGATAGATAGATAGATAGATAGATAGATAGATACCTGAAATCTAATTAGAATTGCATATGTTGTGTAATATGATTGAAATCCCAAGCAAATGTAATCATATGCAATTCTAATTAGACTTCGAGTAATTATCTATCTATCTATCTATCTGCGGCCAACGTTTTTGCAAATGAATGTATATGGGTGTATATATATATATATATATATATATATATATATAATATATATATATATTATATATATATTATATATATTATTATATATATATATATATATATATACATAGCTACATAGCTTAATTGGAGGGGGGTGCATGTTATTCATTTTTTTGTCTTATTCATGCCCGAATGATTTCTTTTGTACGCTATTGTGCCTATTATATGTAAATATGCATGAATAAAAAACACATCCCCCCCCCGCAACAAATGAAGCGGTCCAAGTACGGTGCTGTAGATATACAAAGAGGGGAAGCAATACAGGTTTTTCATGGAATATTTCAGGTCAACTTCAAAGTTTTCCATTTATTAATGTATGCATGCATGTTCACCGTCGGAACTTTGAAGTTGATCACAAAGATGGCCGCCGTGAAAAGCCTCTTTTTGATTGGTTAAAAACCTGGATTTCAGACACGAAAAAATAAATAAATAAATTATGTTTATTCCAGTAAAAATGTCATCTTTTTATTGGACAAATAAGCTGAAATATTTCAATGTACATTGAAGGTATACATTTTCATGTTCATTGTCATTTGAAGTATACATTAAATGCACATATGCAGTTTCATTCATTCACAAGATCTATGAGAGTATATTTAAACTTTGCCTTATCCAGCCTCTCTGACAATCGCACCCGGATCTAACCTGTGCAATTAATTCCATTTCCTTCATATCCAGTTCGACATTCACAAATGTATGAACCATTCGTGTTTGTGCAGTTTGCATTGTAACCACATGGACTATCTGCACATTCATTGATATCTGCAAAGTTTACTCATATAAAAGATTCCTTTTCTGCGAACAAAAATTTTGTTTCAATATCTTACATATCTTTTCAATATGGGCTGATGAGGGAATAATTGATTATGAAAATTGGTTTAAGTTGCACTCAAGATATATAACAGCAATGCTGATTCAAATGATGAGAAATAATTGTGTACCATTGCATTTCTTTCCATTTCCTTCGTAACCAATTTGACACTGGCAGTTATATGAACCTGGTGTGTTACTGCAATTTGCTTTTTTACTACATTGGTGCGTTCCTTTCCCACACTCATCAATATCTGAAATAACATTTTTCATACGTTAATATTCATATTATTTAGAAGATAAATACGAAAAAAATTGATCACCTCCGATCATAAAGTGTCATAGGGTGGTATAATAAACCGTTAAAATTGGTGTTGATTGTGAATTAAATACAATTTACTTAGTTACAGTCTCCTGGCAAGAATTGCACCTACGCTTGTCCGATACCGGAGAATTGCTATCGCCACTAAGCTACAAAGGACGTTTTTCGTGGAACAGTTCATAGAACATGTTTTTGTTTTCCTAACCAGATTATTTACGGCAAGTTAATTATTACGCATATGTTTTAAATAGGGTAACTATGTAGACTGCGTTATTAGCATTTGCATTTTTTTTTAAAAAAGTTGCACGATAGTTTTTTTTACTTGCACGGCTTCCTGTATTAAAACTTTTTAGTTTTCAACTGTCTAAATAAAGCAAACTGATTGGCTGAGAAGCATTTCACAGCGGGCCGGAATTTTGCATCAGGCCCGCTGTGAAATGCTTCCAGTCTTCAGTGAAAAATGTAAACAAAACTACAATACCAAAGCAAAATGCGGCTAAAATGTGTAAAAACATTTCTGGAAAAGGCCAAAACACTGTAAAAAATAAAAAACTTACCCGAAAAATTCTTACTTTGGACTTTTACTCTTTTTTCGGCTGTCAATGTGTTGTTTTTTTAATCGAATTTTATGATTTAGTTGCTATGGTAACAATATTTTCCTTTTCATTAGTTGTTTCCCAACTAGGATTTCTTTATAAGGAGTTGTTGACGTACAAAAACTTTAAAATGGCTTCCAGAATTCATATAGTTTTTTAGCTCGCCTGCACTTTAGTGCAAGAGAGCTATTGCTATAGTCTTGGCGTCCGCGTCCGCGTCCGCGTCCGCGTCCGCGTCCGCGTCCCCGTCCCCGTCCCCGTCCCCGTCCCCGTCCCCGTCCCCGTCCCCGTCCCCGTCCCCGTCCCCGTCCCCGTCCCCGTCCCCGTCCCCGTCCCCGTCCCCGTCCCCGTCCCCGTCCCCGTCCCCGTCCCCGTCCCCGTCCCCGTCCGCGTCCACACTACATGATAAGTAGAATGTTAAGATGCCACTTTTATTTTCCCATTATTTTCAACTTATCTACTTAAGGAGTCTATTTGTTGCAAAAGAACCATTTACCAGGGGGGAGTGAACATTATACAAAAAAATATAATGATAAGGTCAATGTTAAAATGCTATATTTTTTCTATACTTTGGCTTTACATCAGAGGAATCATTATCAATATAAGTCATCAATATGCATTGTGACTATTTATTGCCATTTGGTACACATTTATACAATAATAAAGAGAGTTTTGCTCAAAATTATCAAATGATAAGGTGAATGTTAAGCTAATTAGCATAATGATAAGGTCAATGTTAAGATGTTATATTTTTTAAATATTTTGGCTTTGCATCAGAAGATTCATCATAAATATAGCTCATCGATATGTCTTGTGACTATATGGTGACATTTAGTACACATTTACACAAAAATAATGGGAATTTTGTCAAAATTATCAAATGATAAGGTGAATATTAAGCTAATTAGCATAATGATAAGGTCAATGTTAAGATGCTATATTTTTTAAATATTATGGCTTTACATCAGAGGAATCATCATAAATATAAGTCATAGATATGCATTGTGACTATTCAGTGCCATTTGGTACACATTTATACAATAATAAAGAGAGCTTTGCTCAAAATTATCAAATGATAAGGCAAATGTTAAGCTTATTAGCATCATGATAAAGTCAATGTTAGAGTTATCCAGAGTTATCACGCTCATTACGATTTTCAAGGCTATTGTGTAGCCCTGTTTTTTTTAGTTCAAAGTTGTAGCTGAATCATATTTCACGAAACTATTTGTACAACCCTAAGCCAAATGAGAAACTTTCAAATATTTTCACCTGTATGCTACCATTTGTTTGTATTGTACATGTACAATTATAAATTATGAGATTGTGTTGTGACATGCCGTATCAAAATTCAATCGCTTAATATAGAAATCATTCAGGGAGTGAAAATATATAAAACATAGTCCAACGTTAAAGTTTAAAGAATATTGTCAGATAATTCGCAATTACAAGCTTTAGCACATAAGTATTTATAAGTAGAAAGCCGATAGGCTCGGAATGCAAAGGCAAATTAATGGCAACGCATGTGACATATATTTGCATATTATTTATGTAGATACACATGCAAATATATTATTAAAGCACCTATAAGATTTATGTACATACCTTTTCGTTGTTTGATGCATAATCCTTTTTTGTGTAGATATAAAAATCCAATCTTGTTTATTTCATAAAGCTAGGCGCACACACGACGATTTTAGTCGGCCGATTCCTGTCTAGATTGTCTAGATGGATGTTTTCATCAAAATGTGGCGACTGGCAATCTATACTTGGTCAGATTAGACCAAGTAGACTCGCGTACACGCGCGAGGCGCGAGCGCCGCGAGAAGGAAAACATGTCTGGGCAAGCGCTGCCTATATGTCTAAACCTGAATGGACCAACTACCGTAAAATCGTTGTGTGTGCGCCCGGCTTAAAGCAGGGACTTTTGCCTGGTCCGTTAACTTACCTGTTGATATCACGTGCGCGGATTGCGACAAACGGAAGAAATATTGGTCACAAATAAAACTAATGTAATTCCGAGGCCAGTTTTGGCCAGTAATTCTGAGGTCACAACTAATATCTGAAGTTTGTGCTTAATATTACCTTCCAACGCGGATTTTAGCCTTGTAATTTGTAATAAAAAGATCGGTAATTTGTGCTTCATACAGATACCTTTCATACAGAGTTTAGCCTTATTCTAGACAAACAGTGCAGGCGAGCGTTAGGTGATTTCAGCACCTCTCTGGTTTTTATAGTTTATTCATTAAATTTGTTGTATTTTTTGTGTTTGATAAAGTCAACAAAGTTAAGGTTATAGAAATAAACACGTAACATATATATGTATTACTATTGTTCAATTTGTCAAAAGGACTCCATAATGCGAATAATGTCATTAAAAACGATATTTTTGCTACGTTATGTGCCTTGTAATCTGCTTGGAGTGTAGAACATAAAAATATTTAGAACCTCATATAATTATGTTGAAAAATTAGATAAAACATGAATCAGAATATTATTTGCATGCTCTAAAAAGGGACTTTCTATTTCCAAATATAGTTTATTCCTATGGAATTACCTGCAAATGCAAACTCTTAATGCGTTTTTTTTTCTTACCTTCTGTGACCTATATGAGAAAGAAAAAGAACATCGTAAATTCACATATTGCTGCAATCTTTGTTGCAGAGCAATGTAAAATGAGTTGTGGTTTATAAACAATTCAGTTGCATAATTTGGCTCTTACCAAAACATCTTCGTAAAAAACCCATGGCCCATTCTTCATTTTTGTTTTGTTCATCTTCACCGAGCTGTTGCTCAACTGACAGTTTGCTGTATAAAGGTTGCTTGACCTCACTCTGTAGTTGTAACCATAGCAATTTTCTTGACTAATACAGAGAATGTGGCACTCTCCCAAACGATGGATGATATGATTAGATATAAGATCGGATGGACGGAGTGCTTGGTTTCCTGCAAGAAAACATACAAACAATAACAGTTGATTAATTTTTTATTATATACCAGTTGTCGGAGTTGGTTTTTCGTAGCGCTTTATTGGCGAGAAGTGAAACCCGTCTGCTGGTGACAAAATCCCGGTGTCGCCCTTGTGTCGCCCAGTGCGAACGAAGATATATATGTTATTTACCGATTGCGAGGCCCGGATCCAAAAAAAATGTAACGAGGCCGTAGGCCGGGGGACGTTTTTCAGACTCCAAAAAAACTATAAATTCTGCAAGCCATTTTAGAATTTTAATGCCTCTGCAACAACTCCTTATCCTAGTTGGTATATGTTTTTCATTTATAACAGTCTTTTCTACGCGAGGTAGGAGATCTTTTACAATTGTTAACTAACGTTTTTTAATGTTAGTTTTTGGCTTCGTTCTTCTCTTCTCTTCGGATTCTTCGTCCTTTCGGACCTCGTTGTTTTCTGTTCTTGTCTTTGGTTGTCTGTCCTGTAAGGTTGAGCTTCTTAACGTTTCACATGCTTTCTACTCCGCTAGTCCACTGAAGGTTGGGGTGTTGTGCACGCCCTTTTATAGTAACGGTTGAGGGAAACTTGCAGACGTCATCAACCAGAGTGGGCTGATCCTTATCCAACCAATCAGCGTTGTAAGTTAGAAATGTGGGTTGGTCTTAGAAGCTCGTTCCAGCTCTCATATCTTGTTTGTTTAAGGCGTTGTCGCCCTAGTCGAGTTGGTCTTTTGGTCAATCGATCAATATTTAAAAATGTTCACAACTTAAAATATTCATCATCAACAACTAGTAATAATTACAAACAATACGTTTGTGAACAATATCTTTCAAGTTAAACTATTTTCACTCTTATTTTATCGAATTGAACTTTTGATGACGTAATCTATTACATGCTTGACCGCGCAACATTTTTAACACAATTGATTAACATAAGAACTTGAATGGCCTACAGCACGTACACTTTTTTTATAAAATGCGACTATTTAGATAAGTGAAGACTTAAGACTGTTTGTCCACGTATTAGTTTTGAGAGGATTATAAATATTTTCACCTTATTACTTATTTAATCCCACGATATGTGGCGATATATAAGGCGATTAATGTTTGCTAATGGCCGAAAATTATAGTTACTCAGGCGTCTTGTGGCAAAAATCATTCACTAATCCCTGCCATGCTATTGATATTTTTATTTTTACAGCTATTTTTATGTGCATATCTCTAAACTCAATAAAGCCTTGCGTAACAGTTGTTTTGGTTTTGTCGTTTTGATAATAATGACTGTCTAGAAGTGGATCTATTTTAGAGGTGGGGGGGGGGGTGTTGTTAAAATTGGTGTATTCATTACTTATAGACCTGTTTAAAGCTTTACAATTTACATCGGGCTGGATGCACCATTCAGGCCGCTTTGAAACGTTTTTCAGCGAATCAAATTGTTTTATTTACACCGTTACAAAATAAAACGAATTAATTGACGAGAAATAGCAATTATGTACGGGGCACGTGGGCTTGCAAGCGATCTTTAGACTAGGTCTCCAATAAAAAGTACATAATTAAGGAATAGATCTTTCATTGTTTAACTTCTTGTTTGGTTTTTTCTTGACAGGTGGTATTGACCGTCGATATTTCGACAGTCTTCGGGTCCACAAAACATAAATATTTTTTTTCGTTCAGTCGCAGCGAATAAGTCTTAAATGTTATAATTTTCATGTCTTTTTAAGGGTGAAAGATCGTTTTCCACTATATGCTAATTTGTTTCCGCGAAGTTATAAAAAGAAGGAAGCGATCCTAATTTTTTTTCAGATCGGATCACATTGCCGGATTTCAAGCTTGGCATCGCGCCACAGGAAGTGCCTAATTCAAAATTGTGTTTCACCTAGAGCAGGGGTAGAAGAAGATGGTAGAAAATAGCGAAGTATATGCAATCAGGGGCGTACTTTAGGGGGTGTGGCATTCCTCCCAGCCAGCAACTCATTAATCTTATTGTCAGTTATAAATTAGTCTTATAGTCAGTTATTAGTATTTCGTGCCGAGCTTTGTCTTGAATAATGCGCTCTGAAATTTCAGTTAACATATTATATGGTATAACCTCGGTATAAAATTCGGCACATAACGGTCTACTCTTTCAGTCAGTTAAATTGTGTATATTAAATGTTTGTAGTAACACAGACATCTGCGGAAAAAATTTTACGAAAAAATAGGAAGAATCTAGAGCATTTAAACTTCAAAAATTTCTTACTCTGCACCGACCAAGGTGGCGTATCGTTAGCCTATGGACCCCGGATCCTAAGCATAACTTATTATAATGTATTCGTTTTTTGTAACAATTCATCGTTTCACCAAATCGAGCAATTTATGCCGTAACAGATGACGTCTTAGAAATAATTGCAGCCTAAAATCCGGTTTCCAAAAGATAAAATTTTTAAAATTCTTGGAGCTTTGACAACTTTCCATGTGAACACTCGTATCTCCGCTAAAATTATTACGCGTACTCTTGTAAATTAGAGTCACAAAGCTTAGGATACCCCGATATTGGTTTTTTCAATAATTATAACAATATCCGCCAATTAACGACTGGGTGCAATTTACGACCATCTTCTTGATACAGAGAGTGTATTCCAAATTTTCCACTGAAAAGTTTGCGAGTCGCGAACAAACTTAGAAAAAAAGGATGTAGAATGTTTAAGAGCCTACCTTCACTGATCCTCTTAAAATTCCTCAATGTACATGGTTTGCCATCTTCCGCTTGTTGTGAATTAACCGTTGGCAAAATTACCACAAACAATAAAATGGAAATTAACATTTTGCACTAGAAATATAAATGCGACGTGTTCCGTCTGTGCTCCAATGAGTTAATGTACGGTAATTAATTGCACCAGTTGGTTCAAATTGCTTCAAAATTGAAAACATTCAATTGGTGCTTTAATTGCATGACAGATCTAAAGTTTGTTTACGTTCATTAGCATTTGATTAGGCACATTAAAAGTTCGGCGTCGAAAACGGGCTAAGGTAATTGTAAGTGCTTTATTAAAATGCCCATGGCAGCTGCAGCGTTTCATGAATCGAAACATTTCAATGCATTTCTATCAAATCGAGCTGATCAAAGTCTAAAAAAACTGAAAAAACGAAAAAACTGAATTATCATATCCTTTTTACACGGCACTAGAAAATTTTATTCTAAAAAACGTGTATCAAACGCGTGTTCTCATTGGAAGAAGCCGACGGGAATTAATTCGAAATAAAACTTGAGTGAGTACAGGATGTCCCAAGAAACTACTTCGGTTTGCTTGATCATAACTTTTAAAGCATGCAGTGAAGCCATTACACGCAATTCTACGCACGCGCGAATGAAGATTGTAATGAATAAGGTTCTGATGTGACAGTGTAATTGAAAGTGTAATTTCAATTTTGATAGGACAAATATCACTAGATCGACTGTAAAACATTTAGGGTTGACTGCATCTTTGTCTTTTTGAACCTTGAATTTTAAACATATGCTAGCTGCAAAAGTCCATAAACTACCTGCACGCGTAATGGCATAATGGCATACAAATCATACAAACATTATTAGTATTACTTATTACTATTATTATTAATTTATTAGATCTCCCAAAAGGGCTTTTAAGATCAATTTACAAAATTATATAAAACTGTTTAAATTACACTTTATATATAATATTTACATAAGTTCAGGGACCGCGGAGGGGGGGATGGGGGGCTTTAGCCCCCCCAATAATTTTCAAAATACATGTGATTCCTTTATAGCGATTTTTATATGGCCATAATAATACGAATAAAAACTTCTTATAGTAAGTTGTGTAATCATAATTATGTGTTCACTATCCGTGTTGGTGAACAATGTTTTCATTGAAGTGTTTACAAGAAAAATATAAACAGATAAGTATGGTCCCCCCCCGAGGGTTCACTCTTTCGGCTTCGCTAGCCCCCCAATCCAAAAACTGCTCCGCGGTCCCTGAAGTTAGAATAAAATATTAATCCTTAGAAAAATGTTTTGAAAGCATTGTCCGCTTTAACTCCTTTTTAAAAGTTATAACATTGCAAATGTCTTTAAGCTCATCATCTAAGTCGTTCGATAAGCTACACACTCGCTCTAACAATAACATTAGCTATGTTAAAGTATCTGCTCATATATCCAATTAAACAAAATAGACTAGTGATGATTAACGTAATAAAGACTAACCATATAGACTAACCAAAATAAGTCCCCAGTAATCGAAAATAGATTCAGATATAAATACATATATATAAATAAGTGTAGAGAAAACTATGTTACCAAAAAGGTATATTCGGACTGAACAGTCACATACCATACCATAAAAGTATATTCATTCTCTTATGAAAACTGTATTCCATTTATAGTAAAATAACTGTGTAAAGATAGATTAACCCAAATTGCTGTAACCATATAAATACGAGTGATTCTGTAACAAATACATTAGATGAAAAAGCTTCCAAACGTTGTATGTTGTGCTTCTGACTCAAGGTAGAGAGATGACAACATTACGAAACTTAACAAGCTAAATACTCGATACTCCATCGATAATATTATATAATATATACTGATTTGCATGAGTTTGAAATACTTGTTGTGTGTCAATATCTGATCGCTAATAGTGGAAAAAATTATTATAATTTTTTGTCATGTTATTTTTAGGTCTTTTCATCCTAAAATTTCATTGGGGTGGAACATTGCATGGACAACCACGAAACTAAGATCTAACTCACATGCAATGCATGCCGAGAGTTTATTAAAAAAATATTCGTTATATATTTTTTAAATATAACATAAATATGGGGAAAGAAAATGAGATAAATGAGTAATTTGTTTCATTGAAATTTGCATATATATAACAGGTCGATTAGTTTTTGACATAATTATTGACCACCCGCATATTCCCATTAACCCGTCATCGAGATGAAAGATCTTTTTGACTTCAGACCTTCTTGACTTTGATATATTTTAATATCAAATAATAAATTATACCCATGCAGTCGTGTTATAAATTATGAAATATGAATACATGTAAAAACCGCTAGAACAAAAACTGGATAATAATTAAACATTTTACATGTATCTCATACAAATATAATTTTTTAAAATATGCCTTTAAATTAATATATAAGCTGAATGCTGGCATTATCTGCGGCCTGGGCTACTACATATATTTGAAAAATACATGTATTTTGAGTGCTTAATAATAAATATGCCTTCAATTTAGCCTTGAAAACTTGATGCGAATAACATTAATTCTCTATATATTAATCAGTCAAAATTTTATTAGTATTAACAGTATGCATGGAGATATACTTCCTTTTTTCATATTTCGCTGTTTCTTGCTAACTATTTATAGTTCTTTTGGATGAGTACTAACTCTATATAGCTACCATAGACGGTATTTGCCTTCAATTAGGAAACACAACGACAGCAGCTATTAATACAATGGATCATTGAAACGAAATGAATAATTAAAATAAGAAGTTTTAAGCGGCGGGGGGCAAACCAGTGAACTCTATATATGGAAGGTTCGCTCTAGTACATTGAGTAATCTAAAAGTGAAGCCAAACATGGCGGATCATGAAGGCTGTTTGGGTACCGAACCTGACCACCACGAATGAGCGGTTAAAATTTATCGAAGAGATCTCGGTCAATTTTGTAAACACAACACAAATATACGGCATAAGTTCCGTCTCTAGAAAGAGTAACATTGCCAGATAAGGTTTTAACGAATTGTATGTATTCATTTTTAAAAACTTTATAACTTAAAAACTTATAGTTTTAAAATTCGTGTTTTTAATTTCCACGCGCGTTTTACGCCCTGGTTTGGTACTCAGCAGCCTTCATGATCCGCCATGTTTGGCTTCTCTTTTTGAACAGAGCGAGCCTTCCATATAATATCTAGAGTTCACTGGGGCAAACAAAACGAAGAGGAAGCCTAAAATTATACAAGTAAATGCGAACCTGGAGAACGCCTTTGCAATGAATGGTTTTAATTCGGAGAGTAGGCATTATATTATCAAATGGTGAATGCATGTGTGATAGTATAACATGATAGAAAAGGCCACATGCAAGACTGCCCTTTATTTCCGGCGCCCCTGCCTATTTGGGAGTTTTAGACGTCGCTTACGTTCTGTTTACACTTTATAATAGCAAATCTGCAAATCTTAAAAGTGTAATTTGAATTTTGAAACAACGAATGTCAATACAAAAATTTCAAAGTCGACTGCATACCCTAAATACATATTCGAAAGATAGCATTTACCGTTTCTTTGTCTTTTGAAATATTTTCTACTGTACGGTCTTTTCTGAAGGTTCATTCTTAGATATAAAAATTCACTTAAGCCGCAATTGTCCATATGTAAACCGTGCATGTATATCAATTAACAGAATATTAGCTATGATTAAAACAAGCTTTATGGCTTCTATTGTTGCTCTAAGAAAAAGGGGAATCTTACACCTAGTTTTGTTGCTCTGGTAATCCTTTCATTGCAACTTTCACTACGATAAATGGACAGGTACTAAGAAGCCTGTCTAGCAGTGGACCTACTTTAGAGGTGGGGGGGAGGTGTTGTTAAAATTGGTGTATTCATTACTTATAGACCTAAAGTAAGCGCCGGGGATTCGTTGAAATATTCCCGAAGTGATGATCTACAGGGTTGTTTAAAAGAGTACAAATTTACCTACGTTGCACAACTTTGGAATTAAGGTTATAGTAACTTAATAAGTTACAAAGATTGAATATTCCTTTGTTATTATAACAAATGGGCTAATTGCAGATCCCTCTGGTCCCTTCGGAGAAAGACGGCATGATAGTACAATGTTGCACCACTCAGGGCTGCTGCAACAATTAAGGCAGCATGCAAATATCAATGGAAATCCACTTTGCCTTTATGGTGATCCAGCCTATCCTCTAGAGGTCTATCTTCAAGGCCTTTATATTCAAACAACGCCAGATTACACCTGAAATGCAGCACTAAAATAAGGCCATGAGTGCAGTTCATGTCTCAGTGGAGTGGATTTTTGGCTGCATCAGCAATTATTATTATTTTCATTTTGTTGATTTTAAAAAAAAACAGAAAATTAATTTAAGTACCGTTGGAAAAATGTATGCTGTATGTGAATTATTACCAAATACAAATACTTGTTTATATGCGCATATTATAACTACATTACATTTGGGCTTTTGCCTCCAAACTTAGGAAAATATTTTCTATGATGGATAATTCCCTTTTTGTTGTTTGTTATTTCATTCAAAGTTTTCTCTTCAACACAAGGTTAATACTTGTATAAAAACATTGTAATATTCTTCACTTCACCCCAAAAATAAGCTCATCGGCCTCTTTAGCTGCTACGTTCTATCCAAACTATCTTGGCATTTCACCGTTCGACACTGTCAAGATCGTGGATCTCCAAGCATATTCATTCTGTAGGTAACCAGTACATTCGTAAATGGCTTGAGATCCCAATATCAGGAACGCTAAGTACTGTTTCTATAACCCGCATTGAATTTGGTCAAAACATTATTTTATACATCCTTCTTCTGTCAAATTTACCCAGTGTCAAGCCGTCATTCGAAATGCCCAAGAGCACTCTCCTAACGAAGCTATAATAATTGTGGAAATCCACTAGCAGCCATACATTATATAATTAATCCAATACGACATATGCAACTCCACTAAAGACGTATTAAAACAGTTTCGCTCTGGTCATGATGATAGACTTCAAAACCACCTTACTAATCAAGGATCCTTTTCCTCGAGTATTACCAAGTTCGCCTTACCACATCTCAACAAGGTCTGGTCATCAGCTCAAACAAAACTTCCTTTACAACATTTACAACTTTACCATACTCTGTTTAAACAACTCTCTTCCCACGCGAAAAAATATTCATAAATGGGGAATATCTCCAAGTTTGTAATTATAGTTTGTAAGCATAGTTTGTAAATTTCTAATCGGGGGGGGGTCATTATAGCGAAAGCATTACCTAATTTAATATGGCCAAGCTACACTGAGGAAAAAGTGAAAAAGCACTCACATATTTTCTTTTTAGTAATCTCCACAATGGGCAAAACTGCTTTAGATGGTGTAAATAAAAAGACCCACGTGTGAAAATATAAAATGCATAGTCAATATCGGAAACGAGGCATTCCAAGATTTCCTGAGCTCCGCAATGTGGTGTTTGCCTTGCGAAAAAACTGTGCATAATACGTGCAGATGAAAACAAATGTTTAAACAAGCGCTCTGAACTGCTTTCAAAATGCTGCTATAGAACAAGTTTAATAACGGAAATTTTAGGCGCGCGAAACATAGGCGCGTGAGAGACGAGAAACCGTTAATGCATGACGTAATCTAATATTGTAATGAATTTTTGTTTAGTCGCTTGATGATCGCTTTGCTTTTATAGCTTAGCGTGAAACAGTGTGTAGCGATGGCTTTATTTTGAAATTAAAGAATTAGTGAAATATTATTTATGTGCTTTTTTTTGGTATTGAGCACTCTACTTGGTATTGAGAACTCTACTTATTACAAACCAACTAAATTTTGAGTATAAATATACATCGGAATGACGACTACTTCAACTAACTACGGCTTATCTCATGAAGGAGGTTTAAGAAATTGCTTATATATAATGTATTATATAATATAATATTGATAACTGAATCATTAAATATATTAATTTTAAAATTTTAATGTAACAATAAACTGAATACAAAAAATTTATTCTGAAAATCAATAATTTTGATCAAAATATTGATAATTACAATAAATTATCAGGTATTAAATGCATCCAATATAAGATGTCATTAAACCAATGGAGCCAAATAAAACACCAAAGGCCATCAGAAGGGCATCCAAAGCCGCAGCTGGTGTTCAGCATATTAAAAGATAGTAAACTAAATATCACATATTTAAAGAGTGTCTCAAGTGCATAGTCAAAAAAGTTCCATTCCAGGCTGGATTGCTTTAATGACAAGTTCAAGAGGAAACTTAACTTTCAAAGTTAAGAATTTAAGAAGAGAACAAGAAGTTTACACTTTCATGGTCCATCACAAAACGCGCGTCATATAATAATATATATATATATATATATATATATATATATATATATATATATATATATACGTGATTTTATATATCGCCGATATTTTTTGAAAAACTCCTTTGTAGTTTGTAATTATTTCGTAAACTATAAAATGATGCCAACGAACTTTATGGGTGTTATTTTGCGTTTTAAATGTGGTTAAATATGGAGATATTAGCGAAAACAGCATGGTGTTGTGATGCCTTCAATGGAGTGAAAGTTTGAATTTGAGAGTTTGGGTAATATCCTAAAGTCTTAAGCATGATTTTACCGTAAGTAAAAAGCTTTTTATATTATGTTTATATCAGGAAAATTTGAAAAAAAAACATTGATAATTTGCGGCGAATGGAAGCATTTTCCAACTAGTTTTTTTTTGCACTCGTATTAAACTACTTTTTTTTCGCTACGCCGGTTGCCAAATGCGATAGAGCGATGTTAATCAAACGTGCACAGCCGCTGACCGAGCAAAGTAGAAAATTGTGTGCCAGGCCCCACAACACTTTTAGGTTAAAGTCCGAGCTAATTGTCTTTAAAATCTACCATGAAAATTTATCAAGTTAGCTTTATTACTCTTTGATTTATCATGCACGAGAATAAGGGTTAGTTTGTTATAGGAAAAGCGACGAAAAAGGTTTTGAGTATATTCATAAATTATAGAGAACAATAGAATAGTAAAACAAAACCATCCAATAAGCTGCTAAAAATTTTTTTTATACGCGTGGTAGTAGGATTTTTACAATTTTGAAACTAATGTTCTTAAATGCTTGCTTATTGATTAGCTATTTCTTTTCGAGAGTTTATCGTTACTGCTGTGTCTGTCCGTTTTTATCATTACTGTCTGTTTTTACCTGTACTGTCCTGAGTCTTTATTGTTACTGTACGTTTTGTCTTGTTGAATGTTTCATATGAGTTTTACTCCGTTTTTCCTCTTAAGTTTCGGGTGTTGCAAACTGCATGCCTTAAAATATAGGGGGTGGGTTGGTCTTTGAGGTTTCCTTTAGCTCCCATGCATAGCCTGTATTTTTCTTCAACTTTGGCGATCCATCTCTTTTGTGAGGAACATTTGTATAAATATTTCATAATTTTGATGAATACTGACTTGGTCGGGACTGTAAGAAACAAAACTTCTTCGTCGACGAAGCTACTTAACACTAGTATTTTTACGCTATGCTAAGAATCGGTATTCTTTTCTACGTCACAAACCACAATACGTATAACGGAGCAAAAGTTCGCACAGGAAGTGGCAAAAATCGCGATTTTGGAGAGCTATAAAAATCTTTTGAGAAAGCCAATTTTGATTCGGTTTTCACAAATGAAATCAGGAGAGTGAGCACTTTAAATTGAGCTTATAAAAAAGGGGTCGAAAATTTCGTTGCAGTAGCACTGCGTCCAGTCTCATGTCCATGTATGCAAGCATTCTGGCCATCTGGAAAGATCAAGGGAACGCTAAGATTTTCATGCGTTTTAAATTTCGTATTTGCATGACCACGGAGGCCTTCACTGGTACCTCGTTGGGGGAATATCTGGCTCATCCATCACATTAACAAGGAACGGGTGGGCATAGTCGTATTTGTCTGCTTTGGACTGAGGAGAGGTAAACCATAAACTTATGGTTTAAAGGAGCTGGAGAAGTTGTGCCCGATTGTCTTGAGCAGACGACCAAACAATGAAGATCGGTCTAGTATTGCCATAAGTAGAAGTATATTTATGAATAGAAAACATGCGTTTCCTTCGACCCGGTCTTCAAGTCGTTTCAGCACTCGTAGGACAGTTTGTGAACATTCCTTCAGCAGTTTTTTGATCAGCTATTGTTTTTTGGGGGGTATTTGTCGTCACTGTCGTTTTTTCTTTGTTTTTTTCTGTCTTGTTAATTACACGTTTCATAATTACGACTCTTACTCCATCGGACCACCGGAGTTTCGAGTGTTGTCCATCCCCTTGTAATAAATTATAGTGACGGTTGAGTCACACTTAAACACATCATACCCCCGAGTGGAGTGGGATGATCCTTATGCAATCAGCTATGTAAGTGTGAACTGTGGGTTGGTCTTAAAAGCTCGCTCCAGCTCTCATATAGCTATTATTCATATATGTGGAGTTGATGCTGTAGCAGAGATGGTCTTTTGCTCAGTCAATCAATGCTTAAAAATGTTCACAACTTAAATATCATCAATAACTAGCACAAATTTTCAAACATACCTTTGTGAATTGTGAACCTTGTTTTACAATTGATTACATCTACTACATTTTTTAATCGAATTATGCTTTCTATGACTTAATGCTTATAAGATTCTCTATCACGCGTATAATATAAAACACAATTGATTGACATAAATATGAACTTTGCAGCCGCCTAAAGCACCTTTTTTTAAGGTTAAATTTTGAATATTCAGATATATACACTGGCGGTCAAAAAGAACTGTTCAAATGTTGCTAGTATCGTATGTAACAGGAATCGCAACAATCTATCTTTTATTGTACACTAGCGGTCAAAATGAGCTGTTTAGATACAATTTCATAATAAAGAAGCGAATATAGGAGAAAGCTTCATAGGCATTTTGTATAATTCTCCTATTCCAAACAATATTTCAATAATGTAATGCAACCTGCCACACTTCCAAGATATAGTCAAACAACAATGCTTGCTGGAAGAGGGAGTGACAGAAATGGATTGGCCTGCACAGTCAAAAGACCTTAACCCCATTGAAAATTTGTGGGACAATGTCAAGGGGATAGTGCAAGAAAGGAATTCATTCATAAACGGTCCATGATTTATGCGTTGCTGTAAAGACTGTCGATAGGATGAATTTCTTTTGACCGCTAAGATTACCACCATAACAAAAAGTATGCCAAGCCGATGTAAGGACGTCATCAATTATAAGGCCAAAGGAAGGTCAACAAAATATTAATATTTCATACAGCTTAGCATGTAATCTAGAGCATTTTAACTTGTTTTGAGCAGTTCTTTTTGACCGCCAGTGTATATACGAATCATTTAATATGTTTACATATATTTTTACCCTTACTCATTAGTACTCAAATCTTTTCTTTTCTACGAAACAAAAAAATTAAAATCATGAAAGTAAACAAAAATATAATGAGGGAAGATATACGAACACATGTTGCTGCTGTTGGGTGTGCACTTTCCGAATTATCTTCAGACTTTACATTAAACCACCAATTCGAAAAACTAGAGATCTTTTTCACGCATAGTGAGGTTATAAATATGTGAAAAGAACTAAGTACGATTAACATAAGCATATCAACGGAAAATTTTAGAAGAGCAGGAATAGGATCTGCAGTTTTTGGTAACTCAGACGATATGATTACATTGTGTACAGAAACAGAAACTACAATTGTGAGTACAATACTTATCTGGGCTTCAATATTCAAGGGTAAAATAAAACTATAAATAGCTAAACTTGTAACCAAAATCAAAGGAATTATCATTTGATTTTTGTAGTAATCTGGACGACGTTGAATCTTCAAAGACAGGGTAATATAAGGATGAGGTGAAATTTCAGGTTTATAGTATCCGAAATCTTGACTCAAGGTAGCACTTTGTAGAATCCATTCCCCGCTTGTGATATAATGGCTCAAATCTGCATTTCGGTCGGAGTATGTCATGTTGATTTTTTCTCCCGGATGCGTCCACGAACCAATTTGAATGGGACATTTCTGTTCGTCAAAAGGAAAGTCTGTGAGATCTAAAGTGCAATAACTGTTTAATGTTACTGGAGCCTGCCACGTACAATATCCATCTTTAGTGATGACCATTTTTGTCCGTAAACGATGGTGAAGAATTACAATTTCACTTTCAAAACCTGCCCTGAAACATTCAAAAAGAAGGAGGTAACTATGGTTCACTGTGGGTTCTAGAAACCAGGATATGTCTATTGGGATTAAACTAAAAGATAGGCGTGACAACCGTGATTTAATTAATCCACAAAAACGGAAAATTGCTTCGGAATGAGCAGGCCAAAGGCGAGCAAGTATAGAAATATCCTAATTCGTGCAGCAGGCAGAAAAAGCAAATTTTTAGGGTTGGCATGGTGGTGTGGACTTTTTTATGCGCATTTATAACTTCACTACATGTAGTTAATCAGGAATATTTGAAAGTTACGGGGTTACAACAAAACGTTTATGAAAAAATTTACGAGATCTTAACCTATATTCTGTTTATTATTACTTACCATTGTTTTTTGGAGGCGAACCTGAGCGAGCTCTATAGTTTGATGGCTAACTGAGCTCAAGCGCAATGCATTATGGTGCATACATATGTACAGGAAACTTGCTCCACAGTGCTTTACAGTCAAACCAGATGTTCCGCTCCTCGTGTATTGGAATTTTGCAATCAATAATTATTATTGCATTATTCATTGGCAAATCGCCTAACAAGTTCGACCGAAAGTTCAGCACATCAAACTTGAAATTTTAATTGGGCGCAAAGTTCAATTTGTAGTGTTGTTTTTCAGTGAAAATTTGTCAATGTCGCGCACGCTAAAAACTAAAACGGTTTCAATTCCCAGAAGAGAACCGATTATATCGTATATCGTTGCTCAGTGTAACGTACTGTGTAGCTTTTGCGTTAAGTTGATATCACGTGCACCGCTCGTGAAGTAAAAGTACTTAATTGATTACACACGAGTTGTTGTTGTAAATCTTCGTAAAAACAAAATAAAAGAAACCTTTATGATTTAAACCGCTGTAAACCGAAAGAATATCAGGAAAACGAACGAAATTAATTATATGGCGCCCAACGTGGGGCAATTGGAAACTTCATGCGAACAATAAACCATTACCGATACGATTATAGCCGACTTATTTAGCACACAAAATGACGGACTTTGGCTCGCAAGCGAGCTGTACGAGCGGGCCATCGAGGCGTAATTACGAAATTAACGAAAGAAGCGGATCATATTCTTAGCGAGGATATTCCAACCGAGGAAATGGGAATAGCGAAATTGAAATCCAGGTTAAAAACAATCGAAACGATGTTAACAGAAATATTGAGGGTAGTGAAGAGTCTCGACGGGGAAATACTAGAACTTTGCGAAGATGATGATATACCGAAAGAGGTGGACGAGGCCGACGAAATTGAATCTCAAGTATTAGATATGCAGCACTTCATTGCCGAAAATCGAATGAAATACGAGTCAAAAACGAAGACACAACAACGTCCACGGTAGAATCTCCACCAGTAATACAAGACGCTGACTCAGCGTCGCTGAGTTCCAATCTTCCACGAACACAGGTACGTCAACCAATATTGATTCATTATCCAACTCAAGAGAGGTGAGCTCTCTTGCCAAACAATCAAATTTGCCCACCAACCCCCGTAATCCTACAAATCACAGCCGTCCCAAATTACCGAAGCTTGTGTTACAAAAGTTCAGGGGAGATATAACAAGTTACCGTACATTTTGGGACAGTTTCAAAAGCGCAGTGCCCAAGAACCTAGAGTTAACGCAAATAGACAAATTTAACTACCTGAACTCGTTATTAGAAAGTCGTTCACTGCGAGCAGTAGAGGGTCCTACTTTGACACGAGACAATTACCAATCAGCTATAGAAATCTTACACCAACGTTTTGGCAAACAGCAGCAAATAATTTCTGTTCATTTGGATGAGTTAATGAAAATTCCACCATCTACTAGTGATAAACCGTCCCAGTTGAGATACATTTACGATAAGATTAGTGTTCACACGAGAGGTCTGGCTTCATTAGGTGTTAATTCAAAGCAATATGGAAGCTTATTGATTCCCATTATCATGTCAAAGCTGCCCATTGAAGTAAGAATTCAAATGGCCCGTGAGACCACAAAGGATATTTGGGAGATCTCAGACACATTATCAATTATACTCAAAGAAGTTGAAGCTCGTGAAGTAGGGGAAAACGTTAAACTTCAGGCGGACAGTCGAAAGCCAGCTAATAACAAATTACCACAAGGTACTGCGGCCTCATTATTTGCTCAAGACACTCGTTCCCATCCGAAACCCTGTAGGTGTGCATATTGCAATGAACCAAATTTTTCAGCATCCTGCAATAAGATATTAGATATAAACACACGCAAACGAATCCTTAAACGTGATAATCGATGCTTTATATGTTTGGGAAAGAATCACCGAAGCGATCAATGCAGTTACGGTCGTACCTGTCAACGTTGCAACGGGAAACACCATCAATCAATTTGTCCCACATTAACCCCGTTAAACTCGAGAAATCCAGAAAATCAGCAGCAAAAGCCTTCCAACCAGAGAGATCCATCACGACATCACCCGCTATCCGAAAGAACAGAGCCGTCGGATAATGGTAACATTACCGCAGAAGATACGCAAGCTACCTCTGCTGTTAATCCAAGTACAGCCAAGGGACGTCGTCAAGTACTTTTGCAGACTGCTGTAACATATGTGCACTCGTCGAATGGTCGGAAGTCAGTGAAAGCCTGAATTCTTTTCGATAGCGGAAGCCAACGCTCGTATATCACCAATTCACTCAAGTCCAAGCTCGGTCTAAACCCAATAAAAAGGGAAACTCTCAATCTGAATACATTTGGTTCTCAACAGTATGCAAAACAACAATGCGATCTAGTTCAAGTGTCGTTACAAGGAAGAAATGGTACCCATTCTATTTCTGCCCTCTGCTATCCTAAAATATTTTTGCCCTTGTCAACTGCCATTGACATTGACCTTCATCCTCATCTACAAGACCTCGATTTGGCTGATTCTAGCTTGGAACATGCAGAAATCACCAGCAATGATATTGATATACTGGTTGGTTCCGATTACTACTTTGATCTTATCTCAGGAGAAATTGTACGTGGCCTGTTTGGATGTCTAGTATCCGGTCCAACTGCTCATAATGCGTGTTCTTCGAATCGGTTTGTTGCAAATTTGGTAATTGACAATACGATTCCGCATTCGGTTCCCCATTCATGGCAAACAACGATTCCGCCGATGACCTTACAGAAGTGATACGAAATTTTTGGGAAACAGATGCAATTAGAATCAAAGAAGAGATTGAACCTGATGAGTTAATTTTCGTGCGTAATGTTCAGTTCAAGGAACAGAAAGGTCGTTACGAAGTTAACTTGCCGTGGAAAGAAGAAAATGTACCAAAATCTACTGGGTATCATATGTGTCTAAAGCGATTGCGTCAACTCCAGTCTAGATTAACCAAGGACAAAATATTATTTCAAGATTATGATAAAATCATCCGCGAGCAAGAACGTGTTAGTATTGTCGAGCAAACAGGTGAGGAGCAAACGTCTGGGTATTTTCTTCCTCATCATGGTGTCGTCAGGCAAGTGAAGTTAAAGAGACAACGAAGTTTCGAATTGTCTTTGACGGTTCGGCTAAACCTTCTGAAGATTATAGTTCGTTAAATGATTGCTTAGAGAAAGGACCCAACTCTGTGCCCCTATTATTTGACATTATCGTACGCTTTCGAGAACATCCTATTGGACTAACGTCCCATATCGAGAAAGCCTTCCACCAGATCAACATTGCCACACACGATCGTAAAATGGTTAAGTTCCTATGGTTTGATGACATCAACAAAGAATTCCCTGAAATAAAGCATTATCAATTTCGTCGTCTGCCATTCGGATTGAAACCCAGTCCAGCCATTTTGTCTGGTACAGTGGATGATCATTTGTCACTACATTCCGTGTCCGATCCTGACGTCGTTAATCTACTAAGGAACTCCTTATGTGTTGACGATTTTGCTGGTGGTGCGTCTACTGATTCAGAAGCATTTAAAGTATACGAGTCGTCGAAAGAATTAATGAGTAAGGATCTTAGAGATTGGATCGAATCAGGGAATCTCTTACCATCATGCAACGCCGGGAGTAACGAGTCAAGGGAAGAGAACAGTATTCTACAACCACGCAAAACCGAATACTCTACCTCAGAAGAAAACAAAACAGTGAAGTCCCTGCCAAAAACGAAGCGTTCCGTTTAAAAACTAGCTGCGAAAGTGTTTGATCCGCTCGGCCTGCTGTCACCTTTCACAATCAACATGAAAATCCTATTTCAGATCCTGTGCAACAAGAGCATAGATTGGGATGACCCCCTGGACGGCGAGATTTTGTCAAAATGGACCGAGATATTAAATTAACTCCGTTAATCGATCTAAGTGTTCCACGTTGTTATTTCAAGTCCTCTGAAGAAATTCAACGTCACGAAATACACGGTTTTTCTGACGCTTCCAAAAGAACTTATGCTGCTGTCGTATATCTTAGGTACGTAAATGCTAATGGTAATGTCGAATTCGAGATTATTGCGGCGAAAACTAGAGTAGCACCGCTACATAAACAATCCATTCCGCGCTTGGAGCTCTTGGGGGCATTATTCTTATCGCGATTGGTCAACTCAATATTACAAGCTCTGAAAACATTGAGAATCGACGCTGTTCTTATGGACGGATTCACTTACTACGCTATGTTGGATCCAAAACGACAAGAATTGGAAGAAATATATTCAGAATCGAGTCCAAGAAATACGTGAACTAACGGACAGAGAATAGTTGGAGACATTGCCTTGGCAATTTAAATCCCGCCGACTTGCCCTCTCGCGGATGTTCAGGAAAATATCTAGTTCACAACGAGAGTTGGTGGAAAGTCCTTATTTTCTTGAGTTATCAAGTGATGAAAGGCCGACAACACCGTCAAGGACACTCAATAATGGATTAGCTGACGACGAGGTTATCAAGCATCCTCCAAATCTGATCCACACTCTTACAAGCAACGCAAACACTACCGTTTTATCAGTACATGTGGAGAAGATTATTGATGTCACGCATCACAGTTCGAAGGACAGGCTGCTGCGTGTTACAGCAAGGTGCTTCGCTTTGTTAAGAGGTCTCAAAAGCATCGTTGTCCATGTACGAGAGAGTTGCAAGCCGAAAAAATTACGCGAAGCCAAAAAACTTTGGTTTAGATCTGTTCAGAACGAATCATTTGTAGAACAACTTTCATGTCTGAAAGATGGTCGATTAAACAAGTTGGTTAAGCAACTGCGACTTTTCATCGACACAGACCAAATTATACGATGCGAAGGGAGATTATCGAACACAAAACTCTCAGATGATTCAAAAACACCAATACTTATGCCCACGAAACATCATTTCACTGAGTTACTTGTACGCGAGTGCCACGAAAGGGTCCAACACGATGGTACGCGAAACATTTAGCTGCATTCCTGAAAGAATTTGGGAACCTCATGGTCGAGAAACTGTAAAGCGAATAATTAGAAGATTTGTAACATGCCAGAAGTTAGAAGAAAAACCGTTTGCAACACCAAAGGAACCGCAACTTCCGTGTGTGCGAGTGAGTGAGGATCCCCCATTTACTAATTCCGGAATAGATTTTGCTGGTCCGCTCTATGTTAAAGATGCTAATGGGACACAAAAGGCTTATATCTGCCGCTTCACGTGTCAGAGTACAAGGGCGGTTCATTTAGAACTCGTTAACCGCTTATCGACAAAGTCATTTCTACAAGTCTTCAGACGATTTTCCGGGCGAAGAGGCCTACCTGCATTCTTATTAACTGACAACGCGAAAACGTTCAAGGCTGCTTCAAAGGAAGTACAACAAATAGTAAGATCGTCTGAAGTACAAAGAGCTCTTGTTAGTAAAGGCGTATCATTGCAATACATTACAGAAAAAGCACTATGGCCTGGTGGTTTTTTGGAGCGCCTGATGAGAAACGTAAAACGGTGTCTGAAGAAAGCTTTAGGAAGAACATCGTTGAATTTTGGAGCTTTGAGAACAATCATAATTGAAGTTGAGACCACTATTAATAATCGACCCTTAACATACATCTATGACAATCACGAAGGAGTTTCTTATACCCCCCCAAGCCCTTAGATTTCGTTTATGGACGAAAGATATCCGTGCTTCCGAATGAAAGACATTTCGAAGTTATGAGCACTAGTAAGTCGCTGATGAAGAAAGCTAAGCATCATAGACTTCTTTTGAATCAATTCGTAAAAAAGGGAAAGAAATGAATATCTCGTTAGTCTTAGAGAAGTTTCATCAGCATTTCATGGTCCTTCACGAGAGATCATATCCGTTGGTGATATAGTTGTGATCAAAAATGAGAGCGTTCCACGGATTTTATGGAAGTTAGGCAAGGTTGAAGAGTTAATGAAGAGTAATGATGGCGTATAACACGTTATTATTATTATTATTATTATTAGTTTATTAAAATCGTATCGCAGTACAAACTGAATTACACGATTATCGTTACATAGGGTATTAAATATTGTAAAGTGTTACAGAATTATTAATAATTTATAAAATAATCATCAATATAGTCTACATAGGTAGGCCTAATTGAGAAGTTATATACAACGGTAAAATGACTTATTTACATACTTAGCTAGATTAAAATGGAATTTGAATATTGTAATTCAATATTATTTTTTTAAATATTATACTTAACTGTAACAAAGTTACGAAACCGCTCAGTGCATATAAGCGGTGGAGATCGAATATTGTTTTGATTTCGTAGGTAATAATCATGAGCGGGTTCTTGGGATTCTACTTTAACAATAGATTCTAATGGATTACAAAAGTGTGTCTTGGATTCCCTTAACCTATGAACGAACAGTTTGCAAGCCACGTCTCTACGATTTATCAAATTATCAAGTCCTGTAACAACAAGCGCATCAGCATATGACAACGTCGGGTAAATAATTTTGAGAGCACGCCGTTGGATAGATTCAATTTCATCTGACAATGCGGATGACAAGGTAGCCCACGATGGCGATGCATACTCCAGTAGCGAACGGACGAAGGAACAATATACCATGGACAGGTCGGATTGTTTTAAACCAGCTTTCCGTAATTTGCGAAGAGAATATAATCGTGAATTAGCCTTTTTAATTATATAATCAACGTGGGTATTCCATGTAAGATCATTAGACAAATGAACGCCGAGTAACTTGAATGTAGACACAAGCTCTATAGGAACGCCTGCAACGTAGATAGGACTGAAGGAGGTATGGTTATATTTCAAGAAGCTTATAATCATCTCCTTACATTTTTTTGGATTGAGTTCCATTCCTCTTTTCATGGCGAACAGGGAAATCTCATTTACAATTATGGGTAGAAAACTAGGCGAACCCCGCGGAATGATCTCAAAAGCTGTCGAATCGTCTACAAATTTGATACGGCCCTGCCAGTTATTTAGAAGCTGGTTGACGAGAATTGCAAACAAAATGGGTCCAAGTTTGGTACCTTGCGGTAAACCACCATTAGTTTTCTTCCATGAGGAATAGCAATTGTCAATTTTTACACGTTGTTCGCGGCCAGTAAGAAAATCCTTGATCCACCGAACAATAGAAGGACATCGGACGCAATTCTTCAATTATAATATATGGTCAACCAGGTCAAAACCTTTTCTAAAATCTGCAAAGAATATTCTAATAGAGCACTGGCCTGACTCGAGAGCTGCTAAGACTGAGTGTAATAGGTAGACCAAGGCATGGGTTGTGGATTTTCTCGGAAGGGAAAATTGTTTAGGGTCCATTTTGTTAGCAACTTGCGACAACAAGGATTTAAGGGTAAAACCTTCTAGAACCTTTGCCACTTGGGATGTTAGAGAAATTGGACGCAGATCGTTCTCGAGGGTTGCTGGGGGTGACACTTTCGGAACTGGAATAACGACAGCACGCTTTAGTTGATGTGGAAAAATTCCTTGTTGTATTGATGAATTGTATATCAGCCAGAACAGGAGCAAATTCGATAGCAAACATTTTGAGCAGTATATTAGGAATTCTATCTGGTCCTGTGGACTTATTGGTCTTAATCTGACAAAGGGATGACAAAACAATCCCAGGATTGACGAGGAACTGGTGTGGTACGTCGGGGTCGATGGAGCTGGTATCACGTGTAAGCGGGGAAAAGTGAGAGGTAAGGTTAACCAGGAAATCATTAAATGACTCAGCCAGATGTGTTACAGAAGGGTTGTCATCACCTATTAACTGTTGGTGCCATGTATTAGTAGACGACAAACCACCCAAGCTTTTAACTTCTCTCCACCACTTAGATGGATTACCGTCTTTCAGTTTTTCTACTGATTTCCAATAATATTTAGCCCGTGCAATTTTAACATCATGTTGGACTAAATTTCGCCAATATTTAAAGGCTTTCGACGTCTTCCCATATTTGAAAAATGCTTTTTGACGTTTGGATATTGCAACTTTTAAGGCAGGGGTCATCCACTGTTTGTCTGACTTTTTAATTTTAGTTTTCTTAACTGGAAAAAAGTAATCAACTGCGAAAGTAATCATTTCATCAAATTTAGCATACTTTTCTTCACAGTCTGAAGTTGATAAAACATCAGACCAATCGTAAGCAGTAATCCATTGACCAAAAAGTCGTAAATTGCTATCTCTAAGATCCCTTTTCAGCACAGATTTGTTCGCTTGAATAGGTGGTTTATTTAAGTAAGGTTTAATTAGGATGGTGTTATGATCACTAAGACCAAGAGGGGGCAGTTTAGAAACATCCAAGGTAGACTTCTTTGCATTAGTTAGACACCAATCCAATATAGCGTTTTCTCTAGTACCCACGCGTATTATTTGAGAGAGACCTGTTAGCCTCTTAACACGATTAACGTCGAAGCCAGTGCTGGTTGGATTGAAATCACCTGTAATCAAAACAATGGCATCGGGGTGGTCTCTAAGAAATATGTCGACGTTACTTTGGATATGATTGTATAAATCCCAGTTCTCAGATGCACCAGATGATGTCGTGTGGTATATAGCAGCCACAAGAATAATTGAGATGGATCTGGGTAGTCGTTTAGGTCTTAACGACAACCACAAGGATTCAATATTGGGGTCCTCAAACTTTTTAAGTCTCGTACAGGAGATTTCACAGCTGACATAAATACAGACACCGCCACCACTCGAAAATTCACGGTCATTACGAAATAAAAAGAAATTAGGTAATAATAAGGCGGAATCAGGTATATTCGGCGACAACCACGTTTCGGTTCAGCGAAGGTCAGAGTCATGAATTCACAGCAACGAAGAATAACTGTTCTGCAACGCCATATCCAACACCTCGTTCCTCTGGAACTTCATATGGGTCCAACATAGAACGCTGATAGTATTCCAGATCAGACTGACGTTATATATAGAGAAAAACGTCACAACCCGAATACGACCTCCAAGACGAAGAGCTGCAATTCAAGGCGAACAAAGACGAAAACAAGGAAATGAGTAGAACTCATGACAGTCTATATTATTAACTTCTTATTTTGTTATAGATTTGATCAGATGCCTGAGTGATAAACGCCGGGAGTGTAACGTATTGTGTAGCTTTTGCGTTAAGTTGTATATCACGTGCGCAGCTCGTGAAGTAAAAGTACTTAATTGATTACACACGAGTTGTTGTTGTTAATTTTCGAAAAGACAAAATAAAAGAAAGCTTTATGATTTAAACCGTTGTAAACTGAAAGAATATCAGGAAAGAATAAAACGAATCGAATTAATTGTACTCAGCTTGCAGTAACACTTCAAGCAATATCGAAACTTGTATGGAATTTTATTGAGAGAGGTCATTTATTAGTGTTTAAACCATCGAGCAATATAATAATTCCGGAAGGACTTGCTCCTAATGTTTCAGGTTAAAAAAGTGGGCAAAAAACATGCCGGATTTTTCATGCTGACGCAGCACGAAGCAGTTTGAACATGATTAATATCAAGTTTAACATCATATAAAGCTGAAAACGGATGATAATTTAGGAGCGTGTATCCTTTGTTGGTTTGAATAGTAAATATATATTTACTCTTTATGATATGAGTATAATCTACTGATCATTCTTTATTCTTACACATCAAACTGTATGTATGTATATATAATATATATATATATATATATATATATATATATATATATATATATATATATATATATAATTATATTTATCACATACTTGTGCCTTTATCAGGGCGATAACAGGGTGACATAAAAACGATATCGTCACTGATATCGCTTTTTGTCACTGATATCGCTTTTTGTCCCGCTGCATTTGCCGCTGTCAAAACAAAGATGGCTGACTCGAGCAGTTCGAGGTTTGTTTCAGCCGATGTCGATTGCTTTATAGAAGAAAAAGAAGTATGTGATAAACAGGTTATCACAATCGGGACGAGGTGATATCAGTTTTATCGCTTTCAGGACGATAACATAAATGTCCCTCGTTCGCTGCGCTCACTCGTGACATTTATGATATCGTCACTCAAGCGATAAAACTGATATCACCTCGCCCCTCATGTGATAACCTATACATATATATATATATATATATATAATATATATATATATATATATATATATATATATATATATATATATATATATATATATATATATATATATATATATACACCCATTTGCAAAAACGTTGGCCGCAGATAGATATATAGATAGATATTCGAGATCTAATTAGAATTGCATATGTTGTGTAACATTATAGAAATTCCATGCAAATGTAATCATATGCAATTCTAATTAGACTTCAAGTATCTATCTATCTATCTATCTGCGGCCAACGTTTTTGCAAATGGGTGTATATATATTATATATATATATATATATTTATATATATATATATATATATATATATAATATATATATATATATATATATATATATATATATATATATATACAGTCGTTATCAAAAAGGTTTTCCCCATCAATACATATACAAATATATAAATATCAATCACGTGAGCATTAAACATTGTTTATTTCGCTCATTTTTGTCTTGTTTCTTTATTATTATCAATATTGTTAACTTTGCAATTATATTTATGAAATTTTTAACAAAGATTTTCACGAATTTCCCATTAAACTAACGTATGCAGTAAAATCACGTGACTGATAGTTACGTATTTATATATATTTCAATATGACAACCTTTTTGATAACGACTGTATATATATATATATATATATATGTACCTATATATATAGGACCAACACAGAATATATTGTAAAAAAGGCAACCAAGCGATTACATTTTTTAAAAAATTTGAGGAGGTACGGAGCACCTATATTGAGGATCTTTTGATGTTCTACTGTACAGTTATTCGATCTGTTCTGGAGTACGGTATGCAGATATGTAGTGGTAGACTTACAAAGATGCAAAAGGATAATAGAGAGAGTTCAGAGAAGGGCTCTTAACATTATTTATCCGGAGCATACTGGTTATAAGGATTATAGCAGCAAATTGGAAACCCTGGAAGAACGTAGAAATAAAGCATGTGTATTGTTGATTAAAGATTTGATTGACCCGAATCATCGGCTTCACGAATTGTTGTCAAAACATGTGAAAAACGTTAGTGAAAAAGAAACGAGATTAAAATTTTAACAAAGATGAATTATACGTATAATTACTTCTGTAGGACAGAACTTTGCAGACATAGTCCATTAGCCCAGCCTATAGACTTGTATAATTCATTTTTATATAGGTAATTTCAGATGTACTTAGTATAGCTTAAATTTTCATTGTAGAACGTTGTAATTTAGGTTAAGCTATTGAACGTTTTTATAAACCCACTTATAATAATATTAATAAGATCAATAGGATTTTGACTAATTCCTGTTTACACGCGATATATTTATTTTGAGCTGTGACATGTCACATTTGTCGGCATAGGAAATACGAAAAATAAATTGTCGCAAGCTGCTAAATAGCCTAAAATTTACGTAGCTGAGGTGCGAGTAATAGACGTCACAAATACTAGAATTTTAACAAAATTTGGTAAAATTAAACTGCAGTTCATCACAAATCAATATAGGATCAGGCCATCCAAACACGGAAATTTAAAGTTTTAAGGAGTTTAAATTTAAATTCAGACCTTGTCGTTTTTATTTTTTTAAACAATTAAGCCTTTTCTCTCGCCTTCGGAAAAAAACGGAAACCATTAAGTAATTGTAAAGTATCTAGCTACTGTTTGTGACCAAAATGGCGTCAAAAATAGAAGTCTTGAAATGTATTTATACGCCTAATTTAGATTACTAAACTGAATCAAATCCAAATGCTAAGCAGTATAATACCGTGTATAAATAAACAATGTTCCAATTTATTGAACAGACTTGAGGAATGTTATAAAATTATATTAATACATAATATATTTTCGGAATTTGAATTTTAAATCAGTATCCACTTTTTTTCATAATATTAAATAACAAATCATAGATACAAATACTTCAAATCAGTTAAATGAATCATTGGCGTAGCCACTCAAATCACTTAAATGATCATGACCATAAACCGGCATTATTTATTTTTAGGAGTTCCAAATCATGACAGGATAAAATTTTGTAGTTTGCATAGTTTATGCACCTCAACAGCCAAACTTATCCCTATATTGACCAGCATCACACCCTCTAAAATGTAATATTTAATATCTAGTGTAATATTTCCATATTTAAAAGCCCGATTTCGACTATATTTGGGCTGAATATTCTACCTGTAATTCTGTTATTCTCCTCTAAGAATATTGAATTTGCTCTGATTTAAAACTTTGCGAATAAGTCATCAAGGAACTCTCGTTGTTCTGGCTTAGTTTAATGTATGCATACATTTTATGTCAGGACGGTCGGCATTGGATGGTTTTGTTAGTTATGCGTATGCGTGAAAGCTGAACGAGTAGAGACTGGTAATCAGTAATATCCGAAGAAATCGAATTAGACTGTAACTAGCGTTTCAGATTTCAGCTCTTTCCAGCTCTCTGATTTCCCTGATTAATGAGTAAAGCCAAGATGGCGGAAAATGAGGCCTTCCTTCTAGGTATGCGACACGCGTGTTTTTGCGTGGGTTTGCCGCGAAGGGTTAGGCTATGGAAGAAATTTTGTACTTCTTGTACGAATCTTTACGCTTTTCAGTTTCAAACAATTTTCAATGGACAGGATATTTCACGAAAAGAATGTGCATTGGACGGAATTGAACACCTAAATTTATGAATGTACAATTCAACCAGAATCAACTTGGTGTGATCATAAATGGAATGCAGCAAAATTGCCTTATTGCAAACGACCTCTTGTGAATGGCATAAGATAAAGTTTAATGCTGTGATGAATTGGGGATTGTGATATCACAATCACAGTCACAGTTCGTTGCGTATTGTAATATTGGACGTTCGCATCGCAGAATATTCCAAGCAATGTTGTTCTGTGGAACAAAGTGTACGGTTGTAACTGATCTGTTGATTTCTTTCCGCCTGCATGCATGCATGCATGAGGGTTTTATAAATTAATACAAATACTCACTCATTAAACACTGCGACGTCAGGGAACCAAAAAAGATCATGGTCAACATGAACACTGTTGATTCCGCCATACTCTGCAGGATTCCACTTTAAGTGTGGATTAAGCCATTGAAAGGTGAGCCAGAGGATCAGCCGTATTACTTGATTCTTCTCGTCCTAATTAAAAAAAAACATTTCATCCATTCATAATGGTGGGATTCAGCTTTTTACATTGATTCGACGACGTTCGACCGAATGCATGTGTTCAATTGTGTATAATGATATGTGGGAGTGATTGCAGAAAATATCTGGACTGTACAAAACCATTTTTATCAGGAATACGAAAGACGATATCTTGAACAAAATTTCTTGGTATATCACACAAATTTCTAAGATCGTGGAAAGAACACGGCCAAAACTCAACCTGCAAACTCGTTTTTTCAAAACTTAAATTTTGCAATGTTCTCAGCAGGAATTTCTGCATCATCTAGTTCAGAAACTTACCAAATTTGCTATTTGACGCAATTTAATTCCCATTTCAACATTCACAGGCTTATTAATATGAGAAGCAGGGAGAATTTGCCGGTTGACATTTGAATTATTCATGAGCAATTCCAATAGTCGTTGATGTTCTTCAAAATGATTTCCGACTGTGTCTAGTTTAAATAAATTACAAAATGTTGGAAATTGATAATTAAGAAATTACCGAAATGATCTTATAATAAGAATATACCAACTACTGGAGTCTAAATAACATAGCCAGTGGAGTCAATGTGGACTGCATGGAATGCGTAATTGTTGTAATACCAAGTAAAAGTTATATTGTGATATATATATATATATGTAAGGTGTATTTGTTCTTCTGCACAAGTATAACCAACCGGGCAAGCAGAAAATTCTACCTGACCGCGGTGGGAATCGAACCCGCGACCTTCGCATATCTAGAACGATGCTCTACCGTCTGAGCTACAAGGCCAAGTTGGGAACAACTGTGATTTTACTTAAGTTGTTATTGACAATGCGGAGTTTCGTCCTTTTACATGTCGTTATGCAGTTACTGCATAGAAATGCGAAGGTCGCGGGTTCGATTCCCACCGCGGTCAAGTAGAATTTTCTGCTTGCCCGGTTGGTTATACTTGTGCAGAAGAACAAATACACCTTAAATATATATCCACAAGTGAACACATGGCTCAATTGAGAGCAAAAGTACATATATATATTATATATTATATATATATATATATATATATATACACCCATTTGCAAAAACGTTGGCCGCAGATAGATAGATAGATACTCGAAGTCTAATTAGAATTGCATATGATTACATTTGCATGGGATTTCAATTATATTACACAACATATGCAATTCTAATTAGATTTCGGGTATCTATCTATATATCTATCTGCGGCCAACGTTTTTGCAAACGGGTGTATATATATATATATATATATATATATATATATATATATATATATATATATATATATATATATAAATATATATATATATATCCTTTAAAGTTGATATTGTAGATCTTATGGTCTCCAAATACATTGCCAATCATCCAACCATGCGTCATTGTCAGTATTTTATAAATCCTAAACTCTACAGAGTATTACAAGCTATTGTAGCATCATCATATTGATTGAAAACCTTCTCAAGATTACTCGTTACTTTTTACTACGAAGAATACAACTACTAAATTCTAATGCCTTATTGAGATTAAAATCTGTATACTTTTTATATTTTTTTCTGTATAGGCCCTACAATCATTTTATGAGAGAAGGTCCAATAAAATCGAGCATCAGCCGGTCACGCTTAAAATTTCAATTTTGCTCATTTTTTGCTTCCTTAGAGGCATTACCAAGTAAGCAAACGTGCATGGTATAGCCAAAATTCTGAAAAATCCGAGTAAAAACGTTTGGCTGTCGGCGACTTTGAAATTTTGCAAATTTTCAGTGGAATCAAAATGTTCAAAAGCAAATAGCGCATGCAAAGCAGAAAAATATATTTAAATGGTCCGCTTGTAGATCCGTAGAAGAGCTGTTTGAGACTTGATTAGGCATAAAATACTTATTTTAGCTATTTATTAAAATTAGACCCCTGCATGATAATTATTTGAAATCATATTGTATTCACACATAGCGAAACGTAAAATCTACCGTCGGCATAAAAAGCATTTTAAATAAGTGCCCCAGATTTTTTCTTCAAGAGACTTACGCTATATCAATTATATAAGAAGATGCTTTTCTAGAACGTATGGAAAAATAATTTTGGTTATTGTATTTAGAGTTCGTACGGGGGGAGGTGAATAATTATATTGCGTACCTTTGACATGCATAATTATAGCGTAACCGAAATTGACAAGTGTCATCAGGAAAGCAATCCTAAATTGCATCAGTTTTCTTAAAAAAGCTACTATTAGCTATGTAGTAATTTACATAGTCCTACTTTTAGCAGTACAGCATTTTTAGGTAGTTGCTCTTGGAGTTATAGCTGTCAGTGCTATTATCGGGTTAATTCTAGCTCTTATCGACTTATTTCTGCAAAATAGAGAATTTGCAATAAAATTTTAAGGTTGCATTTGCTCATTACGTTTTTATGTTGTATCTTAACTATGAACAATTTGTAATGAGAAATAAACTATGAGGTATGAAAGATCTCCAGTTTGTCATAATTGACACCCGGTGATGTAAATCGAAACTTTAATACCGCATGTTTAAAAATAAGTTTGCACAAGGTCTGCCCGTCATGCATATGAAGTGCTCTTTTTCGCACGCTAGCCGGATGACCTTCTCAGCTCTTGGGACTTGGATTGCAGTTAATAGTTTACTAAATGGCAAGCACAATACATATTTTTATAGATTTGGAGGTTTTACTACAACATATTTTTTTTACTTCATGCTTGACTTTATGCAACAGAGTGTCTTGAATTATTAGCGCACACTACTTAGTATAATGATCTCACTCCTTGCTCCGATTTTTATAACTGTATATTTTGTTTCTCTATATTATATATATTACTTAATTATCTATAAATAGCAGTTATGTATATTACATCAGCCTTTTTTTTTTTTTTTAACAATATTAACATTTAACAAAACATAATTCAATCATATACTGAATGTCCAAATCTATCAGGTTTTCCTCTGACTCGGCTCGATCGTCGTGTCGGTATTTGATCTTGATGTCCAACATTTGTTGCTGCTGGTAGTGTGATGGTATTGTTCCTCTTTTGATGACGTTCTTTCTCATTATCGTCATCACTGTCCGTATCATCCCTTGGCTTTGGTATGCGTTTAAACTGAGACACATTTCGTGTGATAACGTGTCCGTTCTTGCTTCTTGCTTTAACCTGTGAATGCGATCTGTGTGTGACTACGTATGGAACGTTGTTGTAATTCGCAGTCAATTTGTTCTGCTTGTCCTGACGAACTAAGACATAGTCTCCTATCTTAATTTCACTCTCTTTTACGATTCTTCTTTCAATGTGAGCGGTTCGTAGCGTTTTTCCAAGGGGCTGCATGAATCTTTCCGCTTCTGCATTGCCCTGGGGCCATTTAGGTGTTGAAAAAATATCTTTAATTCCAAGAGCTGTCAAATAATGATTATATTCTGCACTATTGAAAGGCAGTCCATTGTCTGTCTTGATAGTTGTTGGGATGCCATGACGGGCGAACATTTGATCTAATTTGGGTATGACCACAGAAGCTTTTGTCGAGCGTACTACTTCCACTTCGGGATATCTGGAATAGCGATCAATTGCGACCAGAAGGTATTCTCCCGAAGGAAGCGGTCCGTAGAAATCCAAATGTATCGTTTCCCATGGTCCCTTTGGCATTGTTGTCGTTGATATTGGCTCTTGTGGTGGTGCTTTACCCACTGCCTGACAAGGAATGCACTTCTCGATTGTTGCTTGTACCATTTTATCAATATTCGGAAACCAAATCTTTTCTCGGATTAATGATTTCGTTTTGGTAATGCCAAGATGGGTTTCGTGCGCAATGTCAATCGCACGTTGCTGTAGCGATTCTGGTATCACTATACGAGAACCACGAAGAACCACGCCCTTTGTTGTCACAGTAAGTTCGTCTTTTACTTGTTTATAAGGCTTGACTACCTCGTAGTGCCACTTGTTGAGCTTTATAGCTGCCCGAACTCCTCGTAAGGTTTTGTCCTTGTTCGTTGCTTCTTCGATTTCCTCTATCGTCAGTGCTTTCGGAACACTGGAGCGAGCAATAAAGTTTATGTGCTCCTCTGTCATTTTCTGCTGTTTGTAGCTTTTTCCTGTTGGGTGGCGCGATAGATAATCAGCCGGATTGTTAGCTCCTGGCTTGTATCTTACTTGAAAAGCATAAGGTTGTAAGCGTAACACCCAACGTTCTATTCTTGCTGATGTTTTGGAGTTTCTGTTGCCATAGATTACTTCTAGTGGTTTATGGTCTGTGATTAGAACGAATTCGTTTCCGTACAGGTATAGATGAAAATGTTCCACTCCCCAAATAATAGCCAGCGCCTCTCTCTCGGTTTGGGAGTATCTTTGTTCGACTTCTGTTAATGCTCTACTCGCATATGCCACTACTTTCTCGTCGTCTTTTCCTTTGTTTCTCTGCGAAAGGATTGCTGATATGCCGACTGGACTCGCATCAACCGTTACCAGTGTCTCTTTATTTTTGTCAAAATATGCCATGCACGATGCTGAAGCTAAGGTGGAAGTTAACGTGTTGTATGCGTTCTGATGAATGTCGGTCCACACGAAAGGTGTATTTTTCTTCGTTAATTGGCGCAATGGAGCTGTAATGGTTGCAAATTTCGGAATATACTTGGCACTGTAGTTTGCCATGCCGAGGAGACTTCTTACTTCAGAAATGGTTTTGGGTACCGGCGCGTTCTTTAAAGCTTCTACACGTTTGGGGTCAGGTTTGCTGCCGTCTTTGGAAAATACTTGTCCGAAAAATTCCAGTTTGTCATTCAAGAAGCTACACTTAGCTTGATTCAAGCGTAGTCCTTTGTCGGAGATTCGTTTTAGACATTTATTCAAGTTTGTGTTATGTTCTTTCTGTGTTTTGCCATATACTAAAATGTCATCAGCTATATTCTTTACTCCGACTAATCCTTGCAATTGGGTTTGTAAAGTGTACTGGAAAATCTCAGCAGCTGCATTGGTGCCATAGTTCAGCCTTTTGTATCTGAAAAGACCGATGTGTGTACTGAATGTAGTAATGTAACGACTGTCCTCGTGTAGTTCTAGCTGATGATAGGCCTGTGTAAGGTCTAATTTGGAAAAACACGTTGCTCCATTTAACTCAAAGCTGATGTCCTCAACTGTTGGAATAGGGTGTCGTACCCGTTTTATAGCTTCGTTGGCAGCGCGCATATCGACGCATATACGAACGTCCCCGTTCTTTTTCGGTACTGCTACAATTGGCGATACCCAAGGTGTAGGTTGGTTTTCTGGTACCCGTTCAATAATATCGTCTTTCTCTAGTTGTTCTATCGCGTTCTGGACCTTCTGACGTATGTGATAGGGAATTCGGCGTTGTGGCTGTGCTCGGGGTGTTGTTGTTTTATCAACGTTTAATTTGATTTTCTCTTGCTTGAGTTTACCCAACCCGTGGAAAACTTTTGAATGTTTGTTTAGAATATTTTGGAGTTCACGATCTTTTGTTTCAGTTACTTTGTTAAGATGAAAACTTACCAGGCCAAGTTCCTCTGCCGTTGTTGCTGATATTAGATTTCCGCTGTCTGTCGTTTCTGCGACGTAAAAAGTTGCCACTGCAACTCGACGGCGAGTCTCAATAGCTTCCTCAAACTTGCCAATGAACTTTACTGGCTTGCTAGCAGTATACGCAAACGCTTTTATGTTCGTTTTCTTTAATTCTATTCCTGGTATTTTCTCATATGTACCTCGGTCGATGACATTGATCGTTGCGCCTGTGTCTACGGTAGCTTTAACGATCGTCCGCATACTTTAACATTGACTTTGGGGGTCTTGTCATTAGAAACTGTGTATAAATATTCGTTGTCAGAACTGTCCGTCTCGCTCTGAACTTCATTTAGTGGATTTAGTGGTCGTTTGTATTTCTGTTTCGGTTTCATTTCATGTTGAAAAGCTTTTGTCTGACGTTGCATCTTTCCTCGACACACTCGAGCAAAATGGTTGAGCTTTTGACACTTCCGACATTCTTTACCTTTAGCTGGGCATTGTCCTTCATGAGGATACGTACCACCGCAATTGTGACACGTTTTCGATGTTGTTTTCGATGATACTTTGTTAACACGATCTGTATTTGTGTCTTTTGATTCGATGTCTCGCGCTTGAAATGTACTCATCTCGGCACGGCGACCATCGATGAGTATAGACTTCAGATCGTATGTTGGGTCTCTTAATGCCTTTTTCCGAATCCGTGAAGATGACCCAGCCGTAATAATTTGTTGTTCGATTTCAAAATCTGCGTTGTGGAAAGAGCAAGTCTGTGCTAACGTCCGTAATCGTGTATGGAATTGATCAAGGGTTTCGTTCGGTTCTTGTTTCGCTTGTCTAAAGCGAATCTTGTCAATGGTTGTAGCGAAACCGATTGCGTATTTACTGTGATATTTTCTTGTGGCTCGGCTTGTCGTTCAGCCATTCTCGTCGCCAATATAATGATCTCACTCCTTGCTCCGATTTGTATAACTGTATATTTTGTTTCTCTATATTATATATATTACTTTTCATGTGCTCTTACTTTTCTCGCTCTCATACACTTTCTATATTATTGTCTGTCTCTAACTGTCAATCAGTTCTCATTCTATTGTCCAAGCTTAATTATCTATAAATAGCAGTTATGTATATTACACTTAGGGACGTTTATTTTCACCGTATATTATAAATGCACGTATTATCTTCTCTTTTATAGAATGAAACCAGTGATAGTCTCTGTCATAATATGTACCACAACATACTTCAAAGTACCTCAGCAACCTTTTACGTTGCCGTTAATTCAACTTTAAAGCACCAGGGAAAAACGATGCAGTAAAAGCTCTTGAAAAGCTCAATGCATGAGCTCCTACAAAGCAGGGATATAATTATGTCCAGTGAGGAATGTGATAATGAGAGGCCAGTGGGAAGATGCAAATGAGCTAACAAAACGCCGTTATGTGCGTAGCCGTAGGGCAAGAGAGGCTATAATTGCTGCTTTTCTTGAAGAAGTTGCACCAGATCAGCATCATCATCTCTGGAAAGCCATTGTTTCAAAGCCACTCGACCCACAATTTCCTGTCAAGGAACTAGAAGACGTCGACAGTGTGTTGGTGGAGGCTCTAGCACAGTGTTATACAAATTCTAGCAGATGGGGCACTCAACGCCAAATCTTATCAATAATGGTAGATAAAGTTGCTTACAGCACACTTCAAATTTGGATTCCCTAGCTTTCTCGATACCGGTTCACTGCTGCGAGAAAACACATCCTCGTCTACGGCAGAAAAACTCCACTAGTGCCTGATAGAAGAACAAGAATAGCAGTACCAGAGGACAAACTCGATCACTTTTTAGACTTTATCACGATCTCACACTTAATGCAAGATCTTCCGTTTGGAGAAAAGAGCATCATGCACCCTTTCATCGAAGGAAGTTATGAAGGTGCCTAATGTGGTGCGTCTGCTCTTACCGCAATTTCTAAGTTTTTAACAGACTATAGCCTGTATTGAAAAACTGAGCTCACTCATACTTACAGCCATTGAGTGTGACGTGTAAATTTTGTTAATGCTAGTCAATGAGAAATTTACTTTCGGAATTGGTGGAAAGATTTAAGGTAAAACACTGAAAATCAAGCCACAATTCGGCTGGAAATACCGCCATGAAAACGTTACGATAACATTTTAAAAGATCTCCCACTCAATGAGTTTGAGTGTGAGCTTTTAGAATACAGGCGTATATAACTGTTTTCGTTACCGTTATCAGGGTCTGACGCATTCGATGATTTAAGTGATGATTTGAGTGCGGAGAAGTTTGGCGATTTGATTGGCATGACATGGGGAGGGATCGAAAGGCGCTTCTAAAATCAACTAAGAGAGTGATTATAAGGTACGTTGTCCATCGTTATCTTCGCAACGAAATCCAACGTGTGAATAGGCAAGGCTACTACTAGTAACAGTTGTGTTAAGAGTGAGATGTTTTTAGTGTTGACTTTAGGTACACGTTTGGAAAGAATCCGGCATACCCGACCACTGTCGGTCTTATACCCTTAGCGAACCTAGTGATTCCGACTTCAAAGCTACTTGTACCTACGAGCACACTTACTACTGTGATCGATGTAATCAAATTGAAAAGGTTTTTAACAATATTGATGAAGCTTTAGCGCTAGTTCCTGAAGATAACAAGGACTTGAAGGAATAGTTAGTTTTCAAAGTCGCGCAAGCAAAACGGAACATAAATGCATGGAAGGCGCACCTGCTGCGTAACATTCAGCCAGCACGAAATGAAGCACGCACTATAATAATATGTGATTCTCTAGATGAAAAGCCCGTGCTTCTAGTTCAAGACTGGGCTATGAAGTTTCTTTCAAGGAAGTACAGTGAAAGCCAGACCAACTTTTTTAGAGAGCTCGGATTGACGTGGCATATAACTGTGGCAATGTACAAACCAGAAAACGGTGAAATCCATTCCATGACGCTCGTCCGCGTATACGAATCTTGTAAACAAAACAACGCGCAATACTTTCATTCATGAAAGATGTGATTCACAAGCTAAAGTGGAGCTTCCTGAACTAGAAATCGTGTACTTCAGGCAGGACAACGCAGGTTGTTACCATTGCTATTCAACTATCGTAGAAGAGAGTATTGGAAAGGATGTTGGTTTCTCTGTACGTCACCTGGGGTTCGTGTGAAAGAAATGGATGGTGTAAGCGCTTTCTCTAACGTCGAGTGTGGGCAAGGTCATCTGAAAGTATGGAAGGCTTATATTATTGGGCCGGGGAAGAAGCTGCCACTGAGCAAACTGGGTGAACTGAATCAAGAGAGTGCAATTGTTGATCTATTGACTGCTAGCCTAAAAAAAGATGCAGCGCTTCAGTGTGATGAACATTTCATCCCTTTAAAGAAAAGTTTTCGTAGCTGTAAACAAAGTGTACCAAAGCAAAAAAAACACAAGTTTAAGCTGTCGAAGAATCTCACAACCTTTTTTCCTGTCCCGAAGAAGCCTCCATCAAGACGTACCTACGCTACTCGGCCTTGCAACACCACCTCGACTGTGGTAAATATGAACGTAAGCTTGAACATGGAACACTACAGGGTGTCTCAAAAAAAACGCAACCAGTTAAATATGCAAGAATATTAATATTATTCGGGTTTGCACCACAGTTCAGCTAAAATGACTTTTAGCATTTTAAATGAAGGGTTAAGAGCCATTTTCAATTTCCAGAGGTGCTTATCTATTGTGCTTTAGAGCTGTATTAATGTCTTGCATATTTAAGTGGTTGCGTTATTTTTGAGACACCCTGTATGTGACGAAGCTGTCCATGGCTACGCAAGTAGACCAGTGGCGTCGCCAGCATAGTAAGTGGGGGGGACTTATTCATATATTCGTGTTTCACATTATTAATTTCTTTTCAAATTGATTGTTTTAACGGTCTCTGAACATTAATATATGAATATGTCCACCCCACTTATCGATGCTAGCTACGCCGCTGAAGTAGACTACACGATCTTACGTCAGGTGTACCAGAAATCCCATCAGGAGCAAGAAATGCTCTTGGAGCCAGCTCCATACAAAGTTTACCGATGGGTAGGGCTTTAAAATCAACCAAATACGCAAGAAGCGATTCTCCGAAAAGCAGAAGAGCGTCCTGACGGATGGATTTCTAATTGGAGAAGCAACAGGAGAGAAAGAAGATACAATGTCAGTGGCCAAGGCTATGATTACGGCAAAGAATGCTGATGGACAGTAGAGCATTTCTTACTAGCTAGCAAATTGGTAGCTTTTTTCTAGATTAGCAGCCAAAAGGAAACTTCTAAGACATGGCTCTGACGGCGAAGAAACTGACGACCACATCGACCCTGCAGAAAATGAAGAAGCCTGGGGGAGCTGTTCACACAACGCCGCTACAATCCAGAGCGCGCCGCGGAGCGAAAATCACTCTGCGTTAAATAACTCGTTGTATAAATATAACTTACCATTATATATTCAAATTTTATTCTAGTTCGTGATTGGTCGAATTGCCTCGGAGAATTTTCAGTATTTCGAAGCTGTCCCGTTGTTTCAAGTGCTGACATCAAAAGAGATGCAATTATACTTTTTTGGACCGAAGTTCGGTCCACATGCAGTTTGCTGAAAGCCCACCAAAACCAAATATTCTTAAAGCGTAAACAGAATGGCTTTTAGGCCTTTTGCAAGCGTAAAACGATCAAGATATCTCAGACAAAGACAACTACAATACGTGGAGGAACACGAAAATTGCCAAAACAGTATTCCAGGAGTACAAATATAGCTATCACCCAGGAAACATGCAGTGTTGAATTGACGCGGATTTTGAAGCGTTTCTATACCGAAGCCAGAAAGCAGGACGGCAACTTTTATTTGAATATAATAATAAAACAATCATTGAATAGAGTTTTCGTATCATTGAGATTTTTCAAAGCCTCGGTCTATGTTATCCACTCAGCAGCGGCTTCGGTGGATAACACAAACCTTGCCTATTATCAATTCTTTACCATTGTTACTAGATACACGATGCATGGTAGGGAGACAACAATCGCCCAAGTAATGGATTTTTCATGCAAAATTAATGTTCTTCGTATAAAAAATGGACTAATTTTGCGAGATATAAACAAGACGAAACATCTTCTGATTACTCTTTGAGGAGAGTAGATATAAATAATCATACAGTGGCGCGCCATCGTCAGTCCTGTCAGTTTGGCTCTCCACCCGACAGTCATTTTGTTTAGGATTTAATGTAAATATCAACTAATGAGAAAATAGCGACCAGAAGCATCAGACACTTGTAAATTTCAGTCAGACACGCTGTATGTCAAAAATACTCGATATCTAGGGCCTCCGTATACGAACTCTAAATGCAACAATCCAAACTAATTCTTTTATAATTTATGTTCTAGAAGAGCATCTTCTTAGTTAGTAGCGCAGGTTTCATGAAGAAAAAACCTGGGGCACTTATTTAAAATGCTTTTTCCGTGTCAACGCTATACTTTTCCTACGTGTGAATATCATACGATTCTAAAATATCAGCCGTCTGGTTTTAATTAATAGCTAAAATTAATATTTTATGCCCAATCAATTCTCGAACATCTCCTCTACGGATTTACAAGCGCGCCGTTTTAATACATTTTTCCTGCTTTGCATCAGCTATTTTCTTTTGAACAGTTTGAGTCCACTGAAAATTTGCATAATTTTAAAGTCACCCACAGCCAAACGGTTTTCCTCAGATTTTTCAAAATTTCAGCGGTTTTTTGAAAAACAAATTATATCACGTTTGTTTACCTGGTAATGTCTCAAGGCAAACTAAGAATGAGCAAAATTGAAATTTTCAGAGTGACCGCCAATTCTCGATTTTGCACATTATACACAAAACTGAAATGCATAAATCTGGACTAAATTTTGAAAATTTTTTTACGTTTGTTCAAACAAAACGGTATACATGCAGCAAATATACGTACCATTTGATCCCGAAACTTGTCTGAAAGACAGGAAAAAACACAGAACGTAGACACGTAGAAATAACACTCGACCAAAGTTGTAGGGCGACATTGTTTACTGCGCTTTCAAAAAATCTTCAAAAAGGAAGGTAAGATATACGTAAGATGAAAAATTTGATCTGCAATTCCAGCTTTCTTGCTGGAGTCATGATGTATATACCCGAAATCTAATTAAAATTGCATATGTTGTGTAATATGATTGAAATCCTATGCAAATGTAATCATATGCAATTCTAATTAGACTTCGAGTATCTATCTATCTATCTATCTGCGGCCAACGTTTTTGCAAATGGGTGTACATATATGTATAGGTTATCACATGAGGGGCGAGGTGATATAGGTTTTATCGCTTGAGGGACGATATCATAAATGTCACGAGTGAGCGCAGCGAACGAGGGACATTTATGATATCGTCCTGAAAGCGATAAAACTGATATCACCTTGTCCCAATTGTGATAACCTGTTTATCACATACTTCTTTTTCTTCTATAAAGCAATCGACATCGACTGAAACAAACCTCGAACTGCTCGAGTCAGCCATCTTTGTTTTGACAGCGGCAAATGCAGCGGGACAAAAAGCGATATCAGTGACAAAAAGCGATATTAGTGACGATATCGTTTTTATGTCACCCTGTTATATCAGTGACGATATCGTTTTTATGTCACCCTGTTATCGCCCTGATAAAGGCACAAGTATGTGATAAATATATATATATATATATATATATATATATATATATGTATATATATATATATATATATATATATATTATATATATATATATTTATATATATATTATATATATATATATATATATATTATATATATATATATATATATATATATATATTATATATATAATTATATATATATATGTGATTTTGTTATATTATACAACTGGGTGGACACTGGGTGGAAACTTAACTTTCAACTTAGACCGATATTAGGTGGTTCGATTCAGTCTCTCGAAAAAATTTAATGCACATTTTAAACAGGAAATAAAGCGTATACAAATTTTTAGTTTGAAAAATCGAGTTGATCTTCAATTCTAGCTTTCTTGCTGGGCCATACATGGCTAGAAATCTCGGACAGTCAGCGTGCGTGATTGCGGACTCGCATTCCACCGGAAGTGCTAATTTATGTCCACGCTTTTATATTTGATTTTGTTTGGCAAGGGGTAAACGATCTTAATACTTTGATTTTTACGGAAAAAATGGCACAAACATATTACAATATTGAGAGAGTCGTGTCCAGGAGAAAAAGAAAACGAAAGGTACTGTATGTTTAGACAGCTGTCGTTGCCATTTAATAGTTCAAGATGTCGAGAAATGTGAAGTCTATTTTAATTTGAAAGTCATCATTTTTCTACTTTGTTGTCCTGCTAGGTCGAATATTTAGTAAAATGGAAAGGCTACTCGAGCTATGAAAACACCTGGGAGCCGGAAGAAAATCTAAACCAGGTAGCGATAAGGTATTATGTTCTGTTTATTTTGTCTTTAGTACTTACTGTCATTAAAATGGAGCTGCCAAAATGATGATGGCACCAATAATTGACTACAATTGACTATATATAAAATTTCTTGCTGGAATGCCTTGTGGATTTCAAAATTTGCTTTAAAAAATTATAGAATACCTGTCCAAGTCAACCCCTAAGAGAGATCAATTCCTAACATCAACTTAATTGGCCTGGTTTTTTATAATTGGTATATATAACAATTAGTTCTAGAAATTTTTGACATGGCTTCTTGTCATTCTGAGTCTGAATGACAGTGTATGTCAAAATGCTATACTAACTTTTTATTTATGTTAATTTATATATATAGATCATACACAAATCCCAAACCATCAAAAGAAGCCATATCTGAAGGAATCGATGCCTTGGCTGCTGGGATTCTCCTTCATCTTAAATCCAGAAGTATTTTGGCTACTGTTATTAACTTTCGGCATGATGTTTTTAAGTTCCTTTTTAATGGTAAAGGTGAAAGAAGCAAGCAACAAGGATCAATTCTGCTAAAAGAGGAAGACTTTGATTTTTGTGGTTTTCCCCTCAATTGGGATAGAATTTTGGATCATGTTGGAGATGGAGTGAAAGTTGATTTTCCTATTAAACTACACCCTTATATATCCTGGAGCCCTAAGAACTACCGCTCGTTGAATGGAAAAATCGAACCACTCCCACGATACTGCCTTGAAAAACTAAGTATTTCATTCTGCAAGAAAGCCTACAGTATTTCAATAGAATATTAGGTATATATTTTTAGCTGAACCAAATGACAATCAGTTATGACTTAATATATACAGTTTACTGTTGATATTGTCTAAAAGAGAGTGAGAAAAAATTGCTCAAAACCTTATTTATGTAGCTTTGCAATCAGTGGTGGACACTAGGGACAAGTGGGGCTCCAGCCCCCCCCCCCTAATGATTTTGAAAGACTGTAAAGTATTGTAGGAAGTAACGCAACTCACCCATTATAACGGAATTGCCAAACTAAATGTTAATGGATTTCTCGACCCCCAATATTTCATAAAGTCCGCCACTGTTTGCAATACAAAAAAGGAGATAATCTACAATCCTTGACATACAACATTGTCATTATTTTCAAAGTAACTAACAAAAATAGAGTTTAAGATTGTTTTGTAGCATGTATACCAGCGAGATCCCAAGCTGGCACCTCAAACTCGCTTCATCTAAACAAGTCCATTAATGTAACTTACTAGTAATGCAACTTAGTTTAACTGAATCATATTGTTACATGTTATTGCTCCTTTTTCGCTTTTCCTTTATTTCTGTTTCCCAATACTCACTGTTACGTTTAACGTAAGATCGTTTAGGACGCTCGCACTCGCGTAAATTCCATTGTCGAGATTCAAGCTTTAATACGTCAACAGCAGGTTCTCTCTTGTTGGATTTGCACAGCACAATCTTTCTGGCCACATCGTTGTTTTTCTCCACTCCCTGCCCAGTGAAAAGTTTTATCGAATTGTACTTTTCCATAAACATTGGCACATGGAACACCATACAGTGCATATATGGAGTTACTTTTGATCGTTTGTAACCATGAAGTTTGACCCCAAGTGATGTAAATTTTTTCACCCAGCATCTTGCCATGTTAAAGTAGCTGGTAGCCATTTCACTTGATGAATTTTTGTCAGTTATTACACGATACAATTTATGAAATGACACCCACAAATCCACCACTCCCTGACACGTTTCAGAGTGAATGCATTCATGTAACTTACCAGGAAGTTCTACCAACAGTTTCTTCTTGTCATCACCAAGCAGACTGGTGAAATCATAGTCACCCTTCCCATTTTCTGACCTTTTTTCCCAGACTTCAAAACTTACACCGCATGATCGTATTGTCTGTTGCAGTTTCTGTAAACGAAGGTTGCTTCTTTCTGATTTCTTTCTGTTGAAATTTTCTTTGGCATCCCATGTGATAACTTCTTGTACTAAATTTCCTATTAAAATGTCCATTATTCTTAAAAGTAAGTGTAGTTCATCCAAGATAATGTGATCTAATTCTATTAGGAGGAGTGGCTTGTGCTCACACGAGTATTTGTCTTCGGTTCCTTTTTTGTCTGCCATCTGTGTGATTTCCTTAAGTGTGCGTTTCAGTGGTGCAGAGTTGTACTTTTTCAAATCAAAATCCATTTTCCACCGATTATCTTTATGTACTTTGCACCAAATGCACGAATAATTTGCTGACGCACATTTCATTCCCATCATTGTTAGCAAAAATTTATAATCTCCACCAAGAAAGAATTCTAAATTATATTCTGTATTGTTAACTATAATCTTCCTGGCATTAATTAGATTGTTTATTTCATCAAAAACTGTTTTAAATGATTCTTTGATTGTCTCATAACTCTCTGAGCCTTTCACTATGGCTATGGTGTGGTTGCCATTAGCTGACATCACCTGATTGCCACTCTGGAGTAAGGAAAATGAAAGCAATGTAAAGCTTGTGGTTCTTGTCATTCGGGCACCATCTCCTGAAACCTTAATTTTAATAGGTTGTGAGGTCCAATCGGTTTTTCCAGTTTGGACAACAAGATCTGAAATTCTTCCTTTAAGAAGGTGGGTGAATGATAACTGGGCACCTTCAGCGGTTCCGGGTGTTGGATTTACATGGCATAAGTCATTGAGCTGCTTTCTTCTCTGCCGTATTAAGTAAGACTTAGGTAGACCATCAACCACCATTGATAGCTCATGGTAGAAGTTGTCACCCACGCAAAACCGATCAAGAAGAAATAAAATTTCTTCAATTTTCTTCCTTTCTTCATCAGGCAAACTATCAATACCATGAAGCTCATGGTTAGCATCCTGATCATTTCCGGTTGCCATGGAATGTTTTATTCCAGTTTTGTCCTCTTTCACATTGATGCTTTCAATCTCCAAGCCAAACGATTTGGCAAACCATAATGCTGTTTTGGCCCTAGAAATAAATGTTTTCAGTGTTCTCGATTTGTTTTTCACATCAGACACATTCTTGCCTTGATTGGAGAATTTCAAATCTTTCTCCAAACATTTAATATACTCATCAAGCTGCTCATTTTTATTCTGCAATCCAACAATTTCCTCATTCTTTTCATTTATAGCTGTGACCATGTCTTCGTACAGATTATCCAATTTTTCTTGAAGGTTTTGGCAATTTTTCTTCCATAATTCCATCTCATCTTTTATGCTTTTGTTTTCAATGTCCAGTTCTTTAACCGACTGAATCATTTCTTCAAAATATGGAATTTCCTCACTGTAGAATTAAGTTGCTTTTTCTTATTTGACCCTTTCGCCTTTCTAAATTCACTGTTAACAGAGGAAGCAATCTTTCTCAGGGATTCTTCTATTTCGCTTCTAGTTTGGCTTTCTTGGGAAAAAAGGAATATGTTTCCAGGTATGGAGTATTCCAGTAAGTCAACATATGTCCAAGAGCAATTATGCAAATGCACTGTGGAACTTGAGTCTGGAGAATCTGAAGAATTAGATGCATTTAGGCAGCTGTCATGTTCAAAGTGTGTGTTATGGGGATGGGGGAGTTGTTTGAGGAAAATGTTCACTTGCGCATCATCCTAGTATAATAATATAAAACATTTTCATGCTTCCAACAAAGGGAATGCAAATATGGGATACTAATGTTTTCTTCAAATTTTTGAAATAGATTCCTGAAATATACTTACTTAATGACCGCTCCGTTAGTGGTTTTTTAACATTTATAGTTTTCTTCTTTTGTGTATCCATGAATTCATACCAAGCTTTCCAAAGTGGATAAGGTATTGCCAGTGCCATGAGGACCGGTTTTGCTCTAGTTTGCGTTGCATATTGAACTGACGCCCTTTCAATCCCTAATTTATATTCCAAAAATGACGCTGGAGGTGAAATATCAGACATTTTATCCTCTTAAAAGCCCAAATCCACTTAACAGTGTGATATATTAACAAAAATTTTAAGAAGCACCTTGAAACAACACTCAAATTTCGCACGGATTATTCAAAAAATTTAAAACTTTCGCGCTATTTTTTTTGTAATTTGAGCCCACAAAACAATAAACACTGTCCAGCAGATTCTTTTGTAAGTTTTCAAAATGGCGCTTTTCAGCAAGTGTAAAAGACACGGTCAATATGCAATAAATTTTCGATATTTCCAAGTTGATTTTGGAATAGTATGGCTCTTGCAACGACTACTTAAAACAGCATAAATAAGCACTAAAAGCAAGCCATTCACTGAAGGAAATCGCCTAAAGCAACCTCGAAATGAAAGATCGTCATGGAATCAAAAAATTGCTATGTGTGCACCTTTTCATCGCTTCATAGCGGCGTGGAAATACCAAGTTAAATGTGACATATGCTGGACACTGAACGGAATTTTATAACACGATTTCATTTTGAAAGTGGATAAATTGTGTCTGTGATGGCAAAGTATCAAAAACTTCCTGGACTCTACGAATCTGAGTATGTAATCATTGAAGCGTTGTTCAAATTTTGTTATCTGTGCAGGAAGGTTAAACCACGATATTTTTTTCTGCGCATACCATTTCTAATTTTAACAAGCTTGCCGCCTATAAATACGCCATATTGAATCTCTACATTTCATAATGTTCTGCGCATATTTTTAGCCGTTTTGTCCCAGATTTCTAGCCATGATATATATACACCCATTTGCAAAAACGTTGGCCGCAGATAGATAGATAGGTAGACACTCGAAATCTAATTAGAATTGCATAGGTTGTGTAATATATATCTGATCAGATGACCTTTAAAACTGGTTGGCTCACTTTAACTTGCAATTTCTGTGCAAATTCTAGGCCGATTTTAATAAAAATTAAACAATTTAAAAGAGGACATTGTTCTCAGTTGTTCTATATGTTTCAAATTTGCTGTGATATTTACTTTAGAATGCATGCCTAAACACGCACTTAGCAACGCTCATCAAGGCTCATCGTTTAGACATTAAAATGGCTATTTCTCCGATTCTTTTGCACATCCTAATATCCAAAAATACATCGAAGTTATAACAAAATGATAATAGGCAAAATTAAGACAGTCTAAAGCCAACAGAGAACAAAATAAATTGACAAACATGGAATTTCGAAAAGTATATTGGTTGCCATGGGCACTGAGTAATTTGAGATAACAACGCAAGCTAGTATTTTGGCTTATATTACAAGTGCGGCTTATAACTAACTGCTGAGTTGAATATAGAATTTATATGACCTCTTCAAGCGCTATCGTTTGGTGGTATTCCGGTATCTTTAGCCTAAATACTTGCAGAGATATTCAATTTAAGAAACGGTCCCTTCTATGACAACCGACATTAGGACAAACCGATAATGAACAAAGTGTAAACGACATTTCATTTAAAAAATAACAGAAGCATTAGAAATAGCTAGAAGTAATTTAACTGCGAAACTGTTTATTGGATGTCAATTTAAATCGGTCTATCATAAGGTATAGGTGAACGATTGCTAGCTAAATGCCATATTTGCAACAACAGGTCAACCGCAACGTCAAACCGCTAACGTGAAACCGCGGTTTCCCGGAAACGTCTATCTAAAAATCATTATTGTCTGCGTGTGCCAGGTCATTATGGACAGGTCCTAATGTTTGGGTGTCATAGAAGGGACCCTAGCTTAAATTGAATATCTCCGCAAGTATTTAAGCTAAAGATTCCGGAATACCACCAAACGATAGCGCTTGAAGAGATCATATAAATGCTATATTCAAATCCGCAGATAGTTTTAAGCCGCACTTGTAATATAAGCCAAAATAGTAGCTTGCGTTGTTATCTCAAATTACATGCCCATGGCAACCATATACTTTTCAAAATTCCATGTTTGTCAATTTATTTTGTTTTCTGTTAGCTTTAGACTGTCTCAATTTTGCCTATTATCCATTCTGTTATAACTTCGATGTATTTTTAGATTAGGATGTGCTAGAGAATCGGAGAAATAAGCCATTTTCAGAGCTAAGCGATGAGCCTTGATGAGCGTTGCTAAGCGCGTGTTTAGCGCTTGCTCGGAATGTTGTCACGCGGTTCAAAAATGTGACAAAAGTCTGTGATGCCCACCCCCTAGGCAAATTTTGACCCCAAAAATCGATTCCTGGCGTAAAATTGGACCAAGGGGTCCGTTTTTCGGTTTTTTTGCCCGAAATTTTTGGTGAATCTTTTTATTATTGTGAAATGCTTTCCGTGAGCGATGCGATAATACATACCATAATGCAGATTATGAATGTTTATGTAAAAAATCGGCAAAAATCTTCTAAAGGCACCATTTTGAAGCTAAATATATCAAAATGATCCTAGAAATGTGAACTAAATCACGGTAACCAATTTTTGTTTGCGTTTTGGGCAATATTCTAAGGATTAGGCCGCTTTGAGGTATAATATCGAATAATAGCTAAATCGCATGCATTCTAAAGGAAATATCCTAGCGAATTTGAAACATATAGAACTAAAAAAAAACATCTATCTACTGAGGACAATGTCCTCTTTTAAATGGTTTAATTTTTATTAAAATCAGCCAAGTATTTGCACAGAAAATGCAAGTTAAAGTGAGCCAAATATTTTTAAAGGTCATCTGATCAGCTGACAAAGAGTTGGTTAAAAGTAATTAGATAAAACTTACAAAAGTTGAAGAATTGTGATGGATTTCCACCATGCAAGTTGATCTTTAGTCTGTCAATAATACGGTGTCACAATTCCTTGACACGTCGCAATCTTTATTGTGTTCAAAACAATTCCTTATAATCCCCGAACTGGTGCGGAGCACCGTGCAAGGGTACTAATTCCGCCCGGAGATTAAGAATTACACCCGGGTATTCTGACAGAACATAGGCGAATCCAAAGTTGCCCAAATGTCATGGACGTTCAATGGTCATGGTACTTGTGCGCACGCGCAAAATTTGAACGAGTGACGACTGGTAATTAGCAACTTGCTGATTGGTTAGACGAAACGTTCGTGTTTCAGTGAAAAACGTCAGCAATTTAAGTGTCATTTTGCAAAATATTTTTTTAAAAAAATGTTTCGAAAACACAATATGAAATGTGGAATCAAATAACAGATAAAACACTGGGAAGAGTTTAAAATATTATCAGAACTGGAAGAATTAGCGGTGAAAAGGAACAACTCGTTTATAATCCCTGAAATGGTAGGAGTCTATTTTGTTTATTTCGAGGTTTCTTTCGTGTTTGCTGTACGAATAATAATAATAATATATAATATATAATAATAATAATAATAATATAATATAATAATAATAATATATAATAATAATATAATAATAATATAATAATAATAATAATAATATATATAATAATAATAATAATAATAATATAATAATAATATAATAATATAAATAATAATATATAATAATAATAATAATATAATAATATAATAATAATAATAATAATAATAATAATAATATATATATAATAATATATAATAATAATATAATATATAATAATAATATATATAATAATATATAATAATAATAATAATAATAATAATAATAATAATATATATAATAATAATATATATAATATAATATAATAATAATAATAATAATAAAATAATAATAATAATATAATAATAATATATAATATAATAATAATAATAATAATAATATAATATAATAATATATAATAATATAATAATAATATAATAATAATAATAATATAATAATATAATATATAATAATAATAATAATATATAATAATAATATATATAATAATAATAATAATAATATAATAATAATAATAATAATAATAATAATAATAATAATAATAATAATAATAATAATAATAATAATAATAATAAACTTTATTTAAAGAGGGTTTTTTTAATATAATAATAAACTTTATTTAAAGAGGAAGTTTTACCTAAGCGGTATTCTTCCAAATGGCCCTCATTATGATACATATAAATAGTTTATGCGGTCATTATATACAGGAATGGCATTAGAGAATTATATATACCACACAGTTAATGAACAGAACTATATGTACAAAGGAGAGAATATTATGTATACGTACATATAAAACACAAAGACTATACACAACACAATATATATATGTACAACACAATAGACGAGCCAACATAAACTGACAAAAGAAATATTGAATAGTTTGAGATAAAAGTAGAATGAATATTGAATAGATTGAGAGAAAAGTAGAACAAGTGAAAAGTCAATAAGTGTAACATATACACTTAACAATGTTAGTACATGAAGAGCAAGAAAAATGTTCAAGATGGTCAACTTCATAATTTAAATCTCGAAAGAACTTTTTTAGTTTAAACTTGTAGGCCGAAGGGGAGTAATCATGGACCATTTTTAGGTCATTTGCATGGCAAGGAGTTAAACAGCAAAACTCCACTGTATGAGAGTTTAGTTTTAGCCAGCTCAGATTTGACTAAGGGTATACCCTTAGATCGATTAAGGAACGTCGAATATGGACATCATGCATCTCACCAGATATATGAAACAGATTGCGAAGCTCACTTGGTGATGAGCTACGCAGGGTGTTGACAACTAACAGTATTTTCCTCATCTTAATCAAGTTATTGATGGGAATCCAATTAACCAAAAAGATCGACAGAAGGGGTTGACATACTCTCATCCAAAGTTAATCTTGCAGCTCTTTTTTGAAGTTTTAGCAGCGGATCAATAAGCTCGCGACGTGCATTTCCCCACACAGTGATGCCATATAAGAGATGAGGGTATACTGAATTCTACACTTCACTGGAAGGGATGGACAAATACACTTAAATAGATATAGTCGAGAATTTAGCAGTTTGAAGATTTTATCCACTTGGTAGTCCCAAGTAAGATTTTTATCAAGAATTATTCCAAGTAGTTTACCGGAATTAATTTCCTCTATCGTGAATATTTAATTCCTCGTGTAATATGCTGACACAGTCGAGCATTGGATACTTTCGCTTTGAATATATTTTCATGAATTTGGTTTTACTAAAGTTTAAGGCCATATTGTTATGTCTAGCCCATTGGGAGGTAATACACAGATCGGTTGATAATGCTTTTTTGGTCATTGATAGTTCACTATTATGGGTTAAGAGGGTGGAATCATCAGCGAAAAGTGAGGGATGTGTGGTGTTTAAAAATGTTGGTAGATCATTTATAAATAACAAGAAGAGTAACGGATTGAGAATAGATCCTTGGGGGACCTGGTTTTTATTGTTAAGGGGTCTGACAAATGGTCGCTTACTTGGACTTGTTGAGTTCGCCCTTCTAGGTATGATATGAACCATTTCAGAGTTAGATCAGTAGCTCCGTATGCGCGGATTTTTTGAAGCAAAATAGTATGATCGCCTAAATCAGACGCCTTGGAAAAGTCAAGCACCAGAACTCCATTGATTTCTCCTTTTTCGATATTACTAACAAGATATTCATAAATCATTGTCAACGAAGTTTTGCATGAATGCCCCGGTCTGAATCCATGTTGGTGGTGCGATAGAATTTTATTATCAGTTAGATAAGAGAAGTACAAATTGAACACATGCTTTTCTATGATCTTAGAGAGAATAACTAGAACCGAAATTGGCCTAAAATTTCCTCTTTCATTCTTTTCACGCGATTTATGGATTGGGATTAATTTAGCCTTTTTCCAAAAGGATGGAAAGATACCTGTGGTAAAGCTTTGGTTACAAATATTAGCTATAGAAATTGGTATCATTTTGGCAGGGAGCTTAATGAAGTGAGCAGGGACTCCGTCAAGTCCTGTTGCTTTAGAAGAATTTAATTTATTCCAAGAGTCAGATACTTCCTCAATGGTAATGAGAGGGATACTAAATTGAGTTGGCTTATTCGGCAGAGAAAAGGCTGACTGGTTGTAGTCAGCATACTCTCTCATTTCAAATATATCCTGAATGTTGGTAAAATATTCATTGAAAAGATTACTGATAGACACTGCATCATCATACATTGTATTATCAACAGTTAGACAAAGGGGAGAAGTATCCCTCTTACCAGAGATGGTAGATTTTAAAACACGCCATAACTGTTTAGGATTTGAGGAATTAACATTGAGAAGAGATTGAATATACGTGTCTTTGGTATTCTTGATCAAGTACACAGTCTTGTTGCGCCAAGACTTAAATTGATACGAAAAATATTCCTGGCGCCGGTTATATAAAAACGTAGTTAACTTTAACTATGATTAGCGCTAATCACTGTAAATAAATCCTTAACTATGATTAGTTAACTACACGACTTAACTGCGTTGCACAAAACGTAGTTAGTCGGATGATTAACTAATCACGAAGTTAACTTGCGTGGAGCTTGCGTGGGGTTGTTAAACAGAGAAATAGCATGAAGTATCCCGAAATTATTGACCGCTATTACTGACTTTAAACAAGACTGTGGACTTGTATTTACAAAAATTGACAGTATTTTGATCTAAAATATTGGAAGAAATGCAATAAAACAAGGAAAAATTCAAAATAATTCAACCAAAAAGGCGCTCTTAATATAAAAAGGTCCCTTTGAGCCAAAATACCGGGTGCGGTTGAAAATGGAGATGGCTAATCTTTGCTAGGATCGTAATTTGGCATCGAAACGTCTCCCGAAGCAAAAATATACTCCGTTGCTGCCCAAATGAAAAAAATAAAAGCATATTGAAAGTTTACAAGCTTCAACAGGGCCTTTTCTGAGTGGATAACAGTTCACAACTCTGGTATGTATTGATTTTAATGCTTTCTCACTCCTTAAAATCTCAAGACGCCATTTTTAACTACGATTTGGAAAGTTAACGATGCCCTTTAGGATAGTTAACTTTAACTACTTTTTATATAATTAACTGCAGTTAAGGCTAACTACACATTTATACAACCGGCTTAACTACGTGATTAAAGTTAACTACTTTTTAACTACTTTCTAACTGCAGTTAGCGCTAACTACGTTTTTATACAACCGGCCCCTGATCTTTTACAGTGCTATTCCTGGACATTTTAAGATAATAGTCACGTTAATTTTGAGCGATGCGGATTTCATTAGAAAACCACCCAGGAAGCTTTTTAGTTTTGACTCGTTTTTTGATAAGTGGTGCGTGATTGTTTAACACCGAGAGGAAGTGCTCGTAAAAGAAATCTAATTGATCATCGGGAGAATCAGTAGCGTAGCCAGCCTGTCGATTTGTCCCGCTATGCTAATATTTTTGTGTTCACTGAATGTGAAAACAATAGATTTTTAAAGACATGAATAATTATAATAACTTGAAATTTACATAGCGGGACAAAATCGTCAGGCTGGCTACGCCACTGGGGAGAATCATATACTTCTATTAAAACTGGAGGCAGAATGTCAAGATCATTGCAAAACCGCGAGACGTGGAAGCATTTCGTTCTACGGTACGTTATAGTTTGGTGAAATTTTGGGTGCGTAGATAAGCGAGGATTAATCTTTCGCGTTATGAATATGGGGAAGTGGTCACTTAACTCAAGTTCAATTGTGCCACTTCTTAAAACATTTTCACAGTGAGTCGTATATATGTGATCAATTAGAGTTCCTGAACTAGGTCAAGTTCAAGTATAATGGCCTATATTTGCTTTTATCGAGAACATTGCAGTTAAAATCACCAAGTATCAGAATCTCTTTACGTTCTGTATTCTCTGTTTTGAGCAAGTACTCAAAATGAGATCTCCCCCTTATAATAGTATCCGGTTGGTATATAAAACCAACTAGGATCGGTCGAGAGTTATGAAAAAGGAACTCAATCCATAAGTATTCAATTACATGGCAGTCATCTGTGACATGGATATCAAAACGAACATCATAAAGCAAGCCGTGAGGAATATAAACAATAAGGCCACCTCCTTTTACGAAATATTTTGCTTTGTTTAAAATGGTGAGGGGTTAAAAACTTAATCAAAACCCAACATAATTTCGCGTTCATCCCAATCTTAGCCAACATGTCAAACTTTTCAATTTAAATTCATTCTTTATCAAATGCTTATATGTAAATTTTACCAATATTTAATAAGAATTCAACTGTGGAAGCACTTCTATTTTATGATTCAACGGTTAAATATTTTGATATGTATATTATAATTATTTCACGCTCATCACCATGTTATGATTCAACTGCAATATTCCCGCGACGCAGAGATGATGCCGTTGAGAACATTTCAAGGGTGTGTTCACATGATCCAATTTTGCCAGATCCAATTCGCTTCAGATGGATGTTTTATAGTGTGCTGTCTTGTAATGTGTATGTATGAACAGTAAATCCACTGAAGCCAATGCACTAGTGCTTATCAGTAACTGACTATATTTCATACGTCAGAAGAGAATTGGATCCAACAAAATTATATCATGTGGAGAGACCTCGACGTCCTTTAGTAAATATTTAGTCGGTAGCTTACCTACAGTTGTTTCACTGCAGCGCTAGACGCATTTATTTTCTCTATTATTCCTTGCAGCTCTTTCCAGCCATCTCCGCCAATTATTAAAGATTCTACAGAGTTCAGGTATCCCTGTTCCCTATTGCTTCCTCTGAATAGGACAATTACGTCATTCGTGATCACTGCAGAGCAAGCACTCCTTTTGTAAATCATGAATGGCAGTGTATCACTCTGCCCAGTCTCAGTCTCTTACATCATGGCGTATTTTAATACCTGACAATTCCTTTTCTTACCGACTAAAGCAATTATCATATTGCCCCATGTGACTGTAGACATGAAACAAACAGGCTAAGGTAACGATAGAGGTGGCTTGAACTCATTTGTAATCAGATCATAAACAACAACGCTATCAATAGCATTTGTATAAAACCCGGTTGTTGTTCCGCCGAAGGTAAACAGTTTTCCATTAACAAGTTCTGCTCTGTTATAATTATCTTCTTTATTTACTCAGTCATTCTCATCAGCAGCTTGGCAGTATAAGGTGGGGTAAGAGCAATCTCGTAAATTGCATTCGATAGTATTCTTTCATTCCTGTCATATCCTCCTATGATGTATAATTTTCCTCGATAAACCATGACGACATGAACATACAATTTGTCTTGCAATTTACCATCAAACATTGTCCATCGTAAACAGTGGCGTAGTCAGCCTGACGATTTTGTCCCGCTATGTAAATTTCGAGTTATTATAATTATTCATGTCTTTAGAAATCTATTCAGTCAGTAAACACGAAAATATTAGCATAGCGGGACAAATCGACTGGCTGGCTACGCTACTGATCGTAAAGGATGTTGCTTCATCTCCACAACTTCGATCTCGTCACTTCCTTCATTACCATCGTGACCATCGACAAGGACATCATCGTTGTAAACAGATGATGGCTTGATGGCCTTGGAAGTGTCTCCCAAAACAAATCATATCATAAAAAATATAGCTAAACCATTTCTGCACAAGATTATTAATGATTTAGTTCCAAAACACGGCTGGGTTAACAAAAATAACAAAAATCTTGCATCCATTTTAAAAATAAACAAAAGTTCTAAAACTCGCGCAAAGCATCACGGTATTCTTGAGCGCTAGTTTCTCGATAATCTAAAAAATTTCCTCTTAATTACTTGGCAGTGATTTTATGAATTTCCCTATTTGCCTAATTAGGTAGCACACTATTCTTGAGTCTTTACTCGACCCAGTCTTTTCACCCGACCTATACTGTATATTGTCAACATCTTGTTCATGTGTCTCTCTGTCCGGAAAGATTATTTTTCGGGGTATGACGTCACGTTTTAGAATATTCTTGAAATGAGGGGGAGTGAACGACAATAACGACAAAAGCTTTTCCGACAAATGAACCCAGAATTATTATTCACGATTAATTAACGATTAATTAAGGAAGAGAATTTTGCGATTATATTAGAATTAATTTATTGGTTTAATTCACTGCTGCTTCTATAAAAGAGGATGATGACCTGTTAAACCTGGACCTATGATATACGCAGACTTTGGTAGTTATATAAAGGTGCATAATGTATACTTTGACCTTAAGGCTATTATATTGCTGTGTAGTCGTGTGTTCTCAAAATCAAAGCATATAACTATAGTCTAAAAAGCGATCGGTATGGCAGAAAAACGACAAGTTTATATATATCATACCGATCGCGATTTTTTACCAACCCATTTTCAAACTTCATTTGCACCTGCAAAAACATATATTTATATTGACTGTGAAACAATATTGTAACAATATCACGAGGCGAAGCCGAGAGAAATATTGATGGTCGAGGGTCCACAAAACATATTAATATTTTCTCAGTTCTCGATAAATAAGTTTTTTATTATATACCATGCACTTGTCAAAGAAAAACCGAACTACAAGGTAAACAACGAAGTATCTATTCATAAAAGACATAATTTCGAATGAATAAACAGTTTAAAGGTCGCACGTTCTACATTTTACTTTTCTTGGATGACAGAATAATCTATATACCTTGTGTGCAAGGCTTTACACAGGATTTTTCCGCTAGAGTACCGATCTTGTGCAAATCGTTACACGCTAAAAATCTTCAAGATTATGACTTGATAAACAAAAAATTATAGTCGTCAACATACTTAAGAAGTTTTACATCAATTTTAATTGTATTACAACAGTAGTGAAGAGAATGTCTTTCTAATCGTCAGGACCAGAATATACATGTATTAAATATATTCTAACCCCAATTAAATCTAAACTTAATCGAAATCAGCATCAAAAGAACGGTTTATTTGTTCCTCTTGGAGAAATTGCCGTATCATGCGAGCGAAATCGAATCGCGCATCGGAAAATTAGCCAAAGCTGTGCACCACAACTCTTGGGACACAAAACTGTCACGTAGATAAATACACATTTCAAATGCTAGTACATTTCGCGCACAAAAGACACTTGCGACGACGAAAAAAAAGCAAAACAAAAACGATGGCGAATTTTCAAACTCCGTCGCTCACGCCGGGGTAAAAATCGAAAAACTTCATGATCAATTTATTTACACGTCAACCAATAATTGTAAATGCTAAAATAAATATGACAGCGGCAGGCTTGACGCAACGCCCATAATATGTTTGCCATTTTCTTAAAAGATCTTGAATCATTTCAATAAATTTTCTATCAATTTCAAGTCGATCGAAGTCTAAAAATCCACGAAAAAATTGAATTATTCACCACGCAGGTCCAACTTAGCTGAGTTTCTCTCACTCGTGCAGGCTCATATTGTCAGCAGACAACTTACACAAAATTGAGAGCAAGGCGTAAAACGAAAAGCTTCTAATTTTTCATGCGAAGACCGCTGGAAAACTGAGCCCTCTTTAACGGGAGAAAATTTGCCGAATATGACCAACGTGCACTGCAAAAGCCAAGTATTCACAGGTGAATCACGTGAATACGTGCGAATATGAGTTCGAATATGGTTATTATTCACACGTATTCACAGTCACACATATTCACTGTTAAAATCGTTGGAATTTTAGGGGTCTTTCGATGTGATGAATATCTTTGAATAAAACACACCCCATATTCTCACCTAGAATACGAATATTGCGTGAATCTTTTTTTAGGTAGGATATTCACACTTGGTCATGTTATTAAGTGCTCTTGAATAGGTATAAAATAAGCGAGACTTCAATGTAAAAATTTGCCGGTAATTTATCTTTAGTGCCAAATAAACATATATAGCCTTGTTGTGATTCCCCAATCGCCTGCGAGTGTCCGCTATTGACGATATAAATTACATTTTCGAGAATCGAGACTTTATTTAGTGTCTTTACTCGCCAATCAACACATGACTAGGACCCATATTTTCTGATTTTCAATGGGAAATTTTGATCGGATTTTTCCTCTTTGCAACGCCTTGGGCCTTCAGTACTGTACTGCAACGTGCTATACTTCCAAGATGGTCAAACAATGGTTTCAAGAAGAGGGAGTGACAGAAATGGATTGGCCTGGACAATCAAAATACCTTAACCCTATTGAAAATCTGTGGGACAATGTCAAGGGGTTGGTACAAGAAAGGAATTAATTCATAAAGCGTCCATGATTTATGGCTTGCTGTAAAGACTGTCTATAGGATGAATTTCTTTTGACGACCGCTCACGATTACCACCTTAACAAAAAGTATGCCACGCAAGTGTAAGGCCGTCATCAATTGTAAGGCCAAAGGAGGGTCAACAAAATATTAATATTTCATATAGCTTAGCATGTAATCTAGTCTATATTTACTCGTATATACTGTTAGAGGGACAGTTACGTCCATTTGAGAGCATTTAGACTTGTTTTGAGCAGTTCTTTTTTACCGCTAGTATATATATGTATATATATATATATATATATATATATATATATATATATATATATATATATATATATATTTATATATATATATATATATATATATATATATATATATATATATATATACACGTTCATGGTGCGATATTCTTTAATTTTCCTGTTCCAAAGTGGTGAGCCAGAAAAATTACTACATGTTGTATGCAGGCCTGAAGTGGATTAATTCATTTGTTCCTTATGACACAAGCTACTCAACTTTCTCCTGGCAGAGTCATATGATGTTTGCTTTCTCTTAACTGACAATAATAAGTTTTTTAGCTTGGATTGAAATCCCCATTGTTCAATATGATTGGCGGAGACAAGTCATCTTCCTAATTATAGATGAGGTAGAGGATGTTGTTTCTCTCCTTTGGTTAAGAGGCCTTAGTTCTTTGAAGAAGACGAGGGTAATTCACACTCATCTCTAACAACAGGGGGTTTTCCCAAACTGGTTTTACTATGCACAACAACTTCACCTCTTAGCTGGTCCCTCATTTCGGCCAGGCAGCATCTTACAAAATTGAAAAGCATACCCTTTTATTAGAGACGAATCTAATGTGAAAGGTTTGGTTGCTGCGGCCTCGGGATCGGATCTCTAACTGACAAATCGGAGTAGTTGGTTTGTAAGTCAGATTACAGAAATATCTACCTTACCTCTAATTAACCCCAAAATGTGTTTTAATGGGAGAATACCACAGGTCTTAGGTCGCAATCGGACATGTCCCTGTCTACTCTGGACTCCTCGTTCGCCGTTAAATTGTGTACGCCTGGAATGTGCCATTGCATCACTACCAAATTTCGAACACAAGGCTTCTCAGGACTGGGGATGGACCTCCTGTTTTCTGTATATAAAATATTGTAGTTGTATTGTCCATTAGCAAATTTACTTGGATTGAATAAAATATAAATATATGGTACACTATGTTGCTTTGTATGTGTATATTGCTTTGTATGATGTATTGCAATTGTACGTGGGTAAGCGGAAAGATGACTTTACTATCAATAAGTAACTACACATCTATGGGGTTCCAGAATACCTACTTTCGGTTCACTAGCAAGTACGTACCATTCCAGTATGATGTCACAGAATATCTATTAGATTTTTTTTGCGTGAGTGGATTCGTCACTCAGCAAGTACCGTAAATCGATATAATAACATCCTTGCCAACAGCCACAATTTAAATATGGCCAGGGAATAACAGCCTAAAATGCCGAAACTATGGACGGGATATTTCATATTTTAAGATGATAACTTATGCAATCAAAATGCTATTGCAATTTGCAAAATTCAATGAAAATCCATCTTGTGCCCAACAGGCTTCTTTGCATCCCATGCTGTATAGGGTGTACCACAAAAATGATCACGTGTTCATTTCTGCCGATGGAAGCCGGACCATTTATCCAGCATTTGAGTGAAAATGTTACAACTATCGTAAACAAGTAACACATTACATTAAAACACACCATGCATAATTTATTCAAAACGATTGTTGTTAAATATCTTGCGTTGCAATTAATCCCTTCAAGTTTTTCATACTTTCCAACAAACAGTAAAACGTTCACTGTGTTCTTCAAACGTTCAAATGTTCTTTTCTTTGAACTATACAAAATGTTTTCACATGCATTAACTACAGTAAATTATAAACATTTCATCCCAACATTACAGTTCATAAAGCAGATAAGCGTTTCCTGTCAGTGCATGTTCTCAACTATTCTGTTTGGCAACCTGGATGTTGAAAACATGTCGAAAACCATTCTTGCAAATTTCAAGCACTAACAGCTGACTTCAGAATGGCCTGGAAATAAAATTCACTGGCAATGTTCTTCATCTTGTCAAAACAAGAGGAAATACGCTCGCTTTTTAAGCTCTCTTATATAGAAAACTACATTGGGAAAATTTCAATCACTTTCAAAGTGGTTGTGATACGTGCCGGTACATATCGAAGTATTAGCGGCCTATATTACAACACGTTATAATATATAGTATATAATAAGTTACATTATTATATGGCACTAGGGCTCGTGACTAAAATGGCGTGCGCTGATTGACTCTTTGCCGTTCTAAAACCCCCCAGTATTAGACCGTTGCCGTAGTAACGGTCCAACGCTCATCATTCTTATTTAACGAGTAAAAAACAAAGTTTTGGAAGCCACTTCAGTGCTTATTTGGCGACTGGCTGGCGAAAGAGCCGGCAAGAATGCTGCAGCGCATTGTATAAATAAATAAATAAACTAAATACTGTATGCCATATAATAAATCTCTTATTAACCGAATACGTTCGGTCCGTACTGGAAAAATATCAGACCTCGGTCTTTTATGTACGGACCTCGCTATCGCTCGGTCCGTACTGTCAAGACCTCAGTCTGATATTTTTCTAGTACGGACCTCAAATTCAGTTAATAAGTGGTATATATATTTTAAAAAATTACAGAAATATGTAACACGCCATGATACTATGAAAATTTTGGAGCAACACTATATATACAGCGGATATTGCATAGCAAAACCTAAGCAACAAAAAGGGCTCTACATTGAGGACAAAAAGTATGCAGAAATGATGGAAACGACACAAAAAAATTCTTCGACTTTATTTTTTTTCAAGCTGAAACTATATAATAGCATGTGACGTAAACCGTGGCCCCTAAATTTGTCCTCATAAGCGCCTTCCTGAATTTTATTGTTAATATACCCCCGCCCCCCTCTATATATTTTACATTAACCTCAAATTCTCTCAAATCATCTCCTTCGATCTACGATTGATTCCTGTAATAAATTTTGCTAATAGTCATTTTGCTTTACACAATCCATCACCTAAGAAAAAGAAGAAACAAGGAAAATAATTTTAACCTTATTGTTATCAATTAATTATTGCCCGGGACTATGACCAAAAATTAGAATTTGTCATGCCTATAGAAATGACTTTTGTATTGCTTTTCAGGCGGCAAAATATCGATTATAAAGGTAGCGGAAATTGATCAGAGCTTTACCAGCAATGCGGTTGGAGATGGCAGCGAGTATATGCGCATTACACGCCATTTGGTACACGGACGCGTCTCTTTAAAATGCGTAAAATGTGCTTATATATTTGCAAGAAAAAAAACAATTAACGCAACTGTTTGTTGTTAAGTTTTTTTTGCATTCAGCGGTGCCGAAAATGCGACTCTTTGTACTTTTGAATTGTAACCTATCTGTATCTTCTATCGATCATATTAATGACACATGTATACGTGTGTTCAGAATAATATTTGCTGTTAATGCTATACTTATTGAACGCAAGGTATGCCGATCAGATGCCTAATTATTCAGGAAACTGTACACACATCACAATTTAACTTGAAACTTTAAAACTAACCAGATTTAATACAGGACTTCAATTTCGAAAGGGATGAAAGGAAAGCTCCCTGCAAGGAGGTTTTTCGTTTTGGGTTCGTTGTATATGTAACCATTTGGAGATTCGTAGGTGGAAGCAAAGCCAGTTGAGGAATATCCGTCGGCTTTTGGGTTGCTTGAAATGTAGATATCATGGGACCAACCAAAAGTTGGCCCGTATGAATTACGCCGGTAAATTGCATGCACATCATTCTGACTCTTTAACAAAGACTTGAATGGAGGAAGATTGTCATTGTTACGAAGAGAAAACATAAAGGAACCTGGAGCAGATGCATATCCATCTATAAAGCACGCAATGAACTCTTATGACATAATTATATGAGTATCTCAGATATCTGCAATTATAGAGAGTAAAATGTTCCGCCACATAACTAAACCTTTTCCATAATTAACAACAAGTATTAAGTATAATTACATGTATACTGTAATATTTTTATATAATAATTATGTATAAAGAGTTAATAGGGTGTTTGAAAGTTAAATAACAGCACACTTAGTGCGCGACATTTTGGGTGGAAAACCCGCGTTTATCAATCGCTCGCAAATCTATCTTGTGTTTGCGTTTTTCAGTCACTAGAGCCGTTCCGCTTGTAAAAAAGCAAAAGATGTTGCATGCACAATTCGAGTATACACGAACTCCTTGGATGTGGAACGATATGGAACTACTTTCGTTTTAGTAAAATATGGTAAAGCACTGCTGTATTGTCCAGAAATAAATAAAACTGCGGTTCCAGTTCGGCCAATTGACACCGCAGTCGACCGCTAAAGAAAAAATACGATCGTGGAAGCCGTTCGCTTCTGAACGGAATGCTATGAACAGCTGAGAACAAAAACAAATCAACCATCAAAAACATCTTAAGAAATTTATGTCAGATCGAGTAATGAGGCCTAGGTTAAAACTCGTCTCATCGCGGTTCGACCTCGGTTTGACCAAGGTTAACCACGGGTTTTAGATTTTTTCTGGACAGTACTTTATGTACATTCGTCAATTGCTTCTTTAAAATTTCAAAATTAAATTATTAATAATTTAGCAGAATGACACGAGTGTACAACCGCAAATAGTGCCTTCTACTGTATAGCAGCTCGCTATCTACTCGATAGACAGCCAGTTAGTCTATACGACCAGTAAAGGAGTTTTTTTGCATTAAATATCGAACGGATTACCTCAACTGTTTTATAGTAAACATGGCATATGTGCACACCACTGAGCTATACTATTATTCTTGGAGGGTTTGCTCGCCATCATCAAGTGAAGCCAAAAAGATGGCGGATTTTAGGCTTTGCTGACGCCACATTGTTCTAAATAGCCTGGGTAGTTACCGCTGTCAAACCGCGATCCAAAGACAAAAAACGAGTCATCTCCCTCCTGGTTTTTGATAAAAAATACTTTTGTTTTTCGGTGAATAATTTTTTCCTCACTTTTTGTTTTTAAAATTATAAATTAAAATTGTTTCTTCATTTCCGAGCTTTCGATTCCCTGTCTCACAAATTAAGCGAAGCTGTGGTTTCTTGATCTACTTATGATGTAGTAAATGTTTCATCGGAAGAGAATCAGGTAATCTTTTTTAAATATTTTCGTTTCTTTTGTCTGGACTTTAGTATAGAACTAATATAGGCTACCACTCAAAATTAAAGATCAAAGCCAGTAAGTCTATCAAAACTTATGTTATAAAAAGCAAAAATGTTTGCCAACAACATATTTTGATTTCATTATAGGTATTAATTCGATAAAAGTTTCATTGCTATGTTGTAGTGAACTAGTTTTTTATGTCAGCCTTTTTGGTAAATTTTCATAATGCAATTGAGTTAGCGATTGAGTTAGTAAAAAAAAATCGTTAAATAAAAGTACACTCATAAATTGAAGTTGCTTTGGATAGAATGGTAGGTTACAACTATTTAACTATATCAAAAAGGGTTGTAGAGCTTATAAACTAATTTTTCAAGCTCTATTCAAATCCGTAAAGATCCCATAAGTGATATAGGCACTTTAACCAGCTTGAGGATTTATGCCGCTATGCTGATTAATATTTTGGTGTTCGTTACCAGTGAAAACTATAAATTTCTAGAGAAATGAATATTAATAATAACTTACATAATCGACTCTTAAAGTGGGATTTGTTCGTTCAATATTCAAATTTTACTTTCGTGAGATTACCTTTTTCAATCGACCTTTTCCCTTTTATAGCAGCACGAGCGCTGGTGTGATTGGTTTTGCCTGTTTTTGTCATGCAAACCTTATAAGAAGTCTCTGTTCTTTCTTTCTATATTTGCCAGCATAAAGTACGTTCTCATTTTTTTTTAAATTAAATTCGTGGTCAGCTTTTTAAAATATAATTGTAGGTTAAGCTAATTTATTTGAATAATATCAAAAAATTCTTAAAAATGTTGTAGCTAGCATTTTTTAAATGAATTGAAAAGGCAAATAATGAAGAAATATTACATGAGAATATCAAAGAACTCAGAACAAAGTCAATGTTATCTGCCGAAGCGAAGCTGAGGCGTATAACATTGACGAGGTCTAAATAACTCTTAATATCAAGCAAATGCCCAATTTTATTATACATATAAAGAAATCAGAAGAGATTGAAGGAAGTTCATTAATGCTTATTTTATTTTAATAAAGTTTTTTTATTTTATTTTCACGTTCTTTTGTGTTCCTGGCGTGCTCAGGTCTGGGCGTGAGAGAGTCCAATAATTATTGGTTTTTTTTATGAAAGTTCGATAAAAAAACGATTGTTGGACGCTGAGCACGTCAGCAGCTGAAATAACGAGTGAATTGCGAGTATTAAGATTTAACCAGTTGCTTTCTGGCTAATCAAGAACGACAATACACACGCAATTTATAATAACAATAATTATAAAAAATAGTAAATATTTGATATAATCATCAGGGTCTTACCATTTCCAGCCCATGAAGTAGTTGCATATCCACCAAATATCAAATTCTTATTATCTTTGACAACCTTAACAATCGTCAATGTCGGTGATTTTCCATCGCATAGAGAATGAAATGTTGAGGATGCCCATCCATCTCTCGAAGCTCGCCAACAAATATTCCAGTCTTTTATTGATGGCAACCATTCACTCAATTTTCGATCAAAGTCAACAGGCTCATTTTTCAATATTTCTTAAACGCAAATATTTTGGTAAGTATGGATGACTTGAACTTGACGGATACTTAAGTGCATTTAACTAGTACTGCGCTTTTTCTAAATTAAATTGAGATGACGAACACTAATGAAATGTATTAAACACATGCAATGTATAAATTAACCTATTGTTCGAATATGATCGCTGAGGGGGAGGTGTTGAACTAAGATTATACCACGTCCAATATACATGGGGTTGTACAAACATTCGCACGAGGCAGAAGACAGCAAGTTGTCTAAAGCGTTTAAAGGTGTCTAATATATGGAAGAGAAAGATTTTGCAAGAATATAAATTATTCACTTTTATTTTAGTTTATAACTATTTATATTTATTATATAGTTTTGTTCTGGTAAGTTTAATCTATCCCATATATAGCCCCGTCGTTTTGTTCTGGTCCCCGAGCCGGTGCGGAGCACCGTGCGAGGGTACTAATTCCGCTCGGATATTTACACCCACGATGTGCAAATGCGAAATGAAAGTCGTCCGCCATTATGCAATGGACCTCACGCCATGGACGGTCTTCTACGTTATGCGCATGCGCCAGTGTGAACTACTAACTAAGCTCTTGATTGGTCGAGACAAAAATTTGTATTTTCAATGTCAATGAATAACTGTCATTTAGCAAAATTTTGATGAAATTTACAAATTTGTATTTTCATAAAATAATATGGAATATATGTATTTTTACTAAATTAGAGGGAAACTCGAATGAGGTTAGGACTTTTCACGGTTTAACAAATAACAATACCAAATTTTCGACCGAATTCACCGTGTATGATGAAGTCGGAAGATTTCACACTTGATAATATTTCATCCGGCACAGCTTTAAAAAGTTATTCTTTTGTGGTAAACAAAACTTTAATATTCTCAAATGTATTTCACTATAAATCTGAATGTGTTATGTGATAAACGACATTATAATTTCATTTATAAATTCCGTTTTCATAATGACAAAAAGAAAAGAAAATCAAAACATTCCCGTGCAAAAACCAGTCGTCTGGTCATGAGACGTCTGATGCTATATTTCATGGTATTTAATAATTAAAATAATTTACCATAACACTGACTATAGATGAGTAACTTAACTTCTAGAAAAAGGTAAGAATCTTGTCGTATTTTTGCCATTTTTTCACAAAAATATGAGGGTAAACTTTGATTCTTTTTACAGCCGTTGCGAGTTGCTATGACTACAGTGTTTCCACGTGCAGAAAAATATTTCCATACTTTTCTCAATTTCCATTTCTCACATACCATGTACCCTCCAAAACCCGCAACCCACATAAATTTTCTAACAATCATGTTACCATCCATACGCTCAACTAATTTCGTTTAACCGAGGCGAGGGGTTGCTGCATGCATGTATTTCTAGTAATTTTTATAAACAGTCCCTTAAATTCCCAACGTGGCGCTGTAGCCATACTACACCTCATGTTTCACCTTGTCCAAGCAATCTTCTGGATTTTTTATACTCAAAAGCACATGTGATGGTAGATAAATTATGTAACTTAATTCAAAAGTAATATGACAATGTTCTCTCACTTGCAAATTAAAAAAGCTTTACCAACATTTACTTTAATGTCCACAATGAACATGATTTAAAAGCGATTATGTTTTCATGCATGTTTAGATATCTAGGAGCGTCGCTAGAGATATAATTAGGGGCAGATATTCGTAGCGCGTGAAATCAATCGATATCAAAAGCAGTTGGGTATAAGACGAATATATGAATATGCACTATATGACGAATATATACAATATGCACTTGACTTTCTTGTGACAGGTCTAGAAATGCCAAAATGTAGACTTCTCTACAAAAATTTTATTAAACGAACCATAGAATAATATTACTTTGATATTTGAAACTTTCCCACTTTAAACACATGTTTGGGAAAAATTGAAGTTGCGTTTGAAAAGATACAAACATGTCTGGTCTACATGTACCTACTTCCAACGTTTAAACCGATAACTGGGAGTTTGCACCTATATGAGACATTGTGCAGGTCCGGATGTCAATTTAATTGTGTTGAGGCACTTGAGCTTAAACATCCGATCTCAGCACGGTTGTACGAACGCCTAATAGAGCAATCAACCATGGCGATAGCAATTATTTAATCGCTCTGCATGTATTCGGTGTTTTGGCCTGCTTCAAACCTAAGCATTCTCAAATTGGTTATTCCCTTCGTCAACTTCCAGTTTCAAATAATATCTATTGTTATATAGGTGCTGTGTACCGTATTTTAAATGTGATTTGTTCATTCGTAGTCGACTTCGTCTCGCGAAAAATTTAGATTCTTGGGAAAACTAAACTAATGCACAAATACCCTGAGGAGCATACATTAGTGTTCTTGCTTTTTAATGTACATACATGCAGCAATCCCTCGCCTCGGTTAAACAAAATAAGTTAAGCATAGGGATAGTAACATGATAGTTAGAAATTTATGGTTTGGGGGTTTTGGAAAGCACATGGTATGTGAGAAAAAGAAAATGAGAAAGGTATTGAAATATGTTTTTGCGCGTGGAAGTACTGTAGTCACAACTCACAATAACCGTATATTTTTAAGGTTACCCTCATATTTTTCTGAAAAAATGGCAAAAAGACGACAAGACTCTTACCTCTTTCTGCATTGGTAAATTATTTTAATTATTTATTACCATGAAATATAACATCAGACGTCTCATACAACTTTCGAAGTTTTATGTTACGCCTCGACTGGTTTTTGCACACGAATATTTTGATTCTCCTTTCTTTTCGTCAGTATGAAAACGGAATTTATAATGAAATTATAATGTCGTATATCATATAACACATTCAGATTTATAGTGAAATACATTTGAGAATCAAATGTCGTATAACAACTGCCTAAATGGACTAATCACTTCTCGACCTTTCCACCTGAGGGCCTTTGTCAGAAGAGTTAGTATGAGGTCGAAACGTCAAGGAGTGTTTTGTCTATTTAGGCAGTTGTTATACCACGTTTGATGCTACGTTTTTGAAGACGCTGCCAGGATGCTCTCAGTTTGGTTATATCGGAACTTATCTACATTTGAGAATATTAAAGTTGTGTTTATTACAAAAGACATTGACAGCGAAAATTTTTATTCCCTTTTTTGAGGTGTTCCGCCGTCTAATTATGGATATGATGTTAATTAATTTGTTCCAAAAACATTTCATTCATGACTTATTTTCACATCAATTCAGCTAAAATTTGGACCTTGTCCGCCATAATGGACCAGTTTTTTAAAACATATTTGGCAGAAGTGACGTCTTCGATGGGTCCCCTAAACACATCAATATATTTTACTAGCGTGTTAACTATTTTTATCGATATTTGTTGCTTTAAAAAGGAAGTTGTAGTTTTTTTTTATGATTCTCATGGAACATATTCAGGAAAACCCGGTAGAAGAAGGTTGCCCTACCAATATGAGCCAGAGGCGCAGGGAAAATCTAGTGATTTAAGTGACGATAGCGATGTCGAAAGTGATCCATCTTCCTCTGACGAGGATTTCGATCGCGAGCTCGAAAGAGCGAATGCCTGAACATTGCACATTAGCAACAAGGGCTGTGGAGTGTTTTTTCTGCTATGCATGATAAAGCGCTAGAGTACGACGAATATGAAGCACTTCTCGATCATCCCGGTTCAAAAGCGTCTTCAGCAAAATGCAACGAAAATTTTCTGCTGTTTGATAACGGCTTAAAATTAATGCTTTTCGTTTGCAAAATTTGACCCCAAAATTCGGAAACGAAAAGAAATGTAGCCCAGAAGGGTTTTTTGCATCGCTATTACAGCCATTATTATACCGGGCAATACGACATGATTACACGAGGCTATATGTCTTGCAGCAATGAGAACTGAGGCTGAATTTGTTTATTGCCTGACATCTGACAGCTTTCTGTAAAATCTTTCAGCACCAACACGCAGGTATTTTCAACTTGGATCTTAGATGAGGCGATAAAAACTGCTTAAAATATACTGATCTATACCGTTATTCTATAACGTGCCAGGGTAGCATTGTTTTTACGCAAGCCGACATTAAAAATTATGTGTTTAATTGTTGCTATCTAGTCAACAGCCTCGCCCTTCCGCCGTGCCGATTTTTAGCGATTTCACAAACACGCACTTCGTCGTGTGGTGAACTCAAATAATATTCTGTCGCCGTGAAAATGTGTCATATGTCATGTTTGTCTGTAGATTTGTAGTGTAGTATACATATATATTCATTTATGTTAAAATATAGTCAGGGCCGTAGCTAGACCGCTTACTTTAACAACTACTCGATTAAAGCGAAGTAACAAAAAAAAACCCGAGAAAAAGTATTTTAGTATAAATAGAAAATAGCAATATGATCTCCTTGATAATTAAACTAATAATAATTATTAAAAAAAAATTCTCTTACCTGAGACCTTGTATCGGTGCTCACATTTGTATGAACCTGGAATGTTTGTGCAAGTTTCCTTTTTTTTGCATTTGTGTGTTCCATTTTTACATTCGTCAATATCTAAAATTCAATTTTATTATTTTTTGACATATCAAAAACACAAAGACAAAATGAACAACAAACACATAATTAATTCTGATTATTGTTACTGAATATAAACAAAATAATTATCTATAACTGGATAATAAAAACACGTAAGTAGAATTATGGGAATCACTGAACGAGTATTTTAATAAAAATAATATGAACCAATAGAAAATATAGAAATTCTTTTCCCGTCACAGAAAAAGTGAGAATTTCAAAAGCTGGTTTGCAACTAACCTTGGAGAGGTTCGAAGAAACTAAATCCTACTCAAGAAAACTTTTAGCTGCTTCGGCCATGCTGGGTTTGGCAATATTGAAAGATATAATAGGATCCTAATTAAAGAAAAGTATCATCCAATTCTTCAAGGACATGGAATTTCATCTGGTACAATTAAAAAAAGATGATCGCGCGTCTAACTACATGATAATCACCCTAAGCACATGCACATCTTTTATAGTTTTATGGGCCAGAAATATTTTAGAAACAAACTCGTTCTAGTGATCTCGTTCTCATGGCTTTCCACCTCAAATTCCAGATCTAAAACTTATGGAACACTTTTACGACCGTTTTAACCGGAAAAGGGCGAGGCAAATTAATAATATCAATAATTTAGACACAATTTAGACACACAGTTTACAACGACAAACACAGATTTTTACCTCTTGTGTATATGTGTACGACGCCTGCGTTTAAATTCACTTCAGTAGAATCCGGTTACGAGCAAAAAAGCCATATTTTCAACTTCTTATGCTGCATTGATTTCTTATGAACTTATAATACATTTAAAAATTTTTTCCAGCTATTTATTTCAAGCAGTTTGTTTTTGCCGTCGTTGTCGCGTTGCTGTCCTTCTTGTTAAGGTATCTATTGCGCAACACTGCAAACAAACATCGCGAACTTCCAAATGATCGAGATCATTGCCGCATTTAGATAACGGGGGTGGATTGCGTACAATATTAATTTTATATTCGCAAAACTGCAAACAAACATCGCGAATCTTCATTAATGTCAGGAATATTGCGTTGCCTCCTAAGGGAAATTAACCGCATGAATGGCAGAAAATTATTTTGCTTGAGTTCTACATTTTTAAGTCATCATATATTGCCTTCAAGGGGACAAAACGCACGCTCATGAATATCTGAAATAGAATTTTGTATGTGTACATATTCCTATTATGGAGAACAAAAATACAAGGATGAAAATCGGTGGTGTAATCATACCTTCGCATTTCCGTCCTTCTCCTGTGTAACCGCGTCGACACTGGCAGTCGAATGAACCTGGAGTGTTGGTGCAATTTGCATTTTTGTCACATTTGTGCGTTCTTTTTTGACATTCATCGACATCTAAAATACATACTTTAATTGCATTAAAGTTATTTTTGTAATATTACTCTACTACACTCATGGCCGAAACTAGATTTCCAATCCTACGTGACCGGCTTCTATGAATACGCACGGACATGCAAAACACGTCGGGATTAGGAACTAATAATAAAGTTTGAAAATTATCCCCAACGGTTCGTCCCATGCATTTGGCAAAATTTTCGAACAACAATGTTGTTATTAAGGTGGTCTAGTATTTCGATATGCATCTGCAAAAATATCATAGTATATTACACATAGACGATAGAGTATTTAAATGTTCGGAAATTCTAATGATAGCTGACTGTAAGGATGCACAATGTATAATTAAACAAAATTAAAGCAAAATATTTAACTGACTATAAACATAAAACGTCTACGATCTATCTATCTATGTGTATATATACCCTTCGAATTTTAAAACAGGATCGATAAATCGCCATTTCAATGTCCTAGGCCACCTTAAAACCAAACTGTACTGGCCTCGCATTATTATTCAAAAAATATCAAAATGCTGTTTTTTACCCACCAGCTGCACCTATAACGTTAAAAAAACCTGAAGAATATTGCCGGTGAAACCGCAACGTGATTTCCACCATTTTACGATGCGTGACCGTATTTATTATATCGTTTGCAGTGCTACACGCAGTTTTGCGCATGATATTTATAGTCGTGAACACCTGTTTGATTGAAAAGGAGAATTAAAGAGGAAAATAAACTGCGTGTGGTGGCCAATTATTTTGCCTTTGCACCAGACAATTTTTGTTGTTTTTGATCGCCGAACATCTGTAACAACATAATGAGTAAATTTTGCTAAACAAAGTCTCAACTTGCTTTAATACGGAACAAATTCAAGGGTTTTTATAGGATATTCTAAGTGTGATGAGCGAAGACAACCGACCAGGACCGAAAGATCCGACCGTCGTACGACCTTTCGCTCCGACCATGACTGATGAGTGATTAACAAAAAATCCCCCTAAGTTGCAGTTGATCAGTTAACAGCATTACAGAGTTAAAAAAGGAAAAATATTTGTACCATTGCATTTCTTTCCGTTGCCTTCGTAACCAATTTGACACAGGCATTTATATGAACCTGGTGTGTTTCTGCAGTTTGCTTTTTGGCTACATTGGTGTGTTCCTTTCGCACACTCATCGGCATCTGAAATTGCATTTTTCATACGCACATATTCATATTATTTTTAATAAAAATGACGATAAAAATTGATGGTGCGAAGTGGGTAGGAACTGCGTACATCCAAGCTTATATCAAACCACACCATTCAGAATAAGGAGGTATAATCATGCAAACTTTCAAATGCATGCTGATTGTAAAATAAATGCAATATAGTTAGTTACAGTTTTCTGGCAAGAATGGCCTGTACGCTTTTGCGATACCAGAGAATTACTTTCACCAGTAAGCAACAACGGGCTTTTTCGTGGAACATTTCATCGAACATGCTTTTGTTTTGCAATCCAGATTAATGTAAAGCGGGTTAATTATCGCATGGCGTATCTAGACTGCATTTCTAGCATTTGCATCTAGGTTTTTTAATTTGTATGGCTCTGTTAAATTATGTAAGTAGCATTGCAAAAGAAGGATAGCTATTCTTGTATACATTAGTATATATATATATATATATATATATATATATATATATATATATATATATATATATATATATATATATACAAAGTATTGCAATTGAAAAAAACAACAAAATTATTTGCTTTGTTATGTGCTTAGTAATGTGCTTAGAATGCAGCACATCAAAATATTTCAACCTTAATTAGATAAGGCATGAATCGGAATATTATAAGCTCTAAAAAGGGGCTAGCTTGCCATTTGCAACTATTTGTAATTCTCATGGGATTACATGCGAACCAGATTTGTTAACGCGTATTTATTTTTGGCTTACCTTCTATTAAAGTTGTTAATTGTTTGGGGTTTACACCATGTTAACACAATTATTTGCTTGGTTATGTGCTTAGTAATGTGCTTAGAATGCAGCACATCAACATTATAATAATAATGTAATTTATAATTATAATTACAATTATAATATCTATAATTAAAATTATTTATTTTTATCATTATAATATTTGTAGTTTATTAGATTTCTAAGCTTTCGGCCCGTGAGCTCGGGCCATCATCAGAGAAAAGTTTAATTACAAACAAACTATGTGCGCAAGCACATCACGCAACAAAGTCACGCAATTATAAATTACGTCCGGTTTCGCCTATATAGCTACACCAATATATACCTAATATATATACCAATATAGGCCGGCAAAAATGTTTTCCGTGTTTACCAAACTCACCCTTGACGGGCAATTTAAACCTAAGAATGTAAATTTGTCCCTTTCCCTCACCGGCTCACTCATTACGAGTGCCTAGGCCTTGGGACCCTAGGAGGCGGTTTAAAAGGAGAAAGGAACACACCCACAACCCAAGCCATACATCCATCCAAAGCGTCCATCAAAGCGTGGATGTATGGCTTGGGTTGTGGGTGTGTTCCTTTCTCCTTTTAAACCGCCTCCTAGGGTCCTAGGCACTCGTAATGAGTGAGCTGGTGAGGGAAAGGGACAAATTTACATTCTTAGGTTTGAATATGCCCGTCAAGGGTGAGTATGGTAAACACGGAGAACATTTTTGCCTATATTATTACCTGTGTTGCAACTCCAAATTTATTTTGGAGCAAGTCATGTTCAATATACCAATATATAGGCTACCTATATATATTATATATATATATATATATATATATATATATATATATATATATATATATATATATATATATATATATATATATATATATAATATATATATATATATATATATATATGTAATTTGAAAGTCAGACAAAAATAACATTAAAGTTGTTGTTCAAGAGGAAATTTGGAAAGATGAGCTATAGCTAAACACTCATAGGAAAACGACCACAAATCTCATTGGGAAGACGAATCCTTTGTAGCTCCTGTGAACAATTATTTTCTTAAGCGTTTATAATTGCGTGACTTTGTTGCGTGATGTGCTTGCGCACATAGTTTGTTTGTAATTAAACTTTTCTCTGATGATGGCCCGAGCTCACGGGCCGAAAGCTTAGAAATCTAATAAATTACATGGTGTAAACCACAAACAATTAATAACAACTTTATTTAATAACACCATGCAAAACTTCAAAGAACATATTTACCTTCTATTACCTATATGAAAAAGAAAAAGATCATGGTAAATTCACATATAACTTCAACCTTTGTTGGAGAACATGTCAAATGAGTTATGGCTAGATTTCGGAGTGAGTGAGATTGAGAAAACATACAATTTCTACAAATTTTTGAGGGTAATAAATGTTCTAATAAATGTTTGCCATAAGAAATTTCATTATGCGGCGAAGACACTATGACAAAACAATCTTATTTGCCAGGAAAGAGTTTTGCGTGTTTTTCCGTGATAGGATAATAGAATCAAAATGGAATTTATAGTTTAATTAAAATAACGGAGAAGTTAAAGTATTTCTGTAGAAAATGCACTCAAAAATATTAAGTAAAGAAGTCGGTTTTAATGACTTTCTGCATGATTTCTCATTAGCTACTTCTATACAAATTAGCTGGATACAGCGATCGACGTAGCCAGCCCGACGATTATTTTAGTCATGCTATTCCAATATTTTGGTGTTGATTGAATAGGAAAACTACTGCTTGCTAAAGAAATGAATAATGATAATAACATAAAATTTGCGTAGCATGGCTAAATTGTCGGGCTTGCATGCTATACCAATGGCTGGATATTAATAGCGTACTAGAAATATACATGCATGCAGCAATTCCTTGCCATTTGAAACGAAGAAAAATATTTCCTCAGCTAGCCAGTCCTAACCTCCTAAGTATATAATTATTTTCAAAGGACTTAATTGTAAAGCCTGTATTATAATTATTTATGTAGCTGATGATGAGTGACGTTTCCATTTTTTTTTACTCCACTTTTACGACCGTGTTTGTTTAAACTGTGTTCCAAACAAACACAGTCGTAAATGTGAAGTGAAACCACACGACTCATGCAGTTATAGACTTTTGCGGTTTAAGGGAGACCTAATACTTCACTATAACTAAATCTTCAAAATATCAAACAGCAGAAATAATTTAAATAAACAAGCACTAAATGAGTAAACGTTGAATGTTTTTTTTTCGATTATTAAATCTATGCAGTGATTGCACTCGACTTTATAAAAGCCTTAAAGTGATATTTGTTACATCAAAACTCCGAATTACGCTTTTAAGAACTCTTTTTAAAGTGAAAATAACTAGAAATACATGCATGCAGTAACACCCAACCATTTCAAATGAAGCAACATAATTTCCTGAGCTAGCAAGAGCTAACCTTCAATATTTTGAAATGACCTAAATTAAATAAAAAGCTGATGGCGGTTGTTTCAAATTTTTCGGAAACCTAGAACTATTATCACCTTTTAGGTGAAGTGAAATCATCCGTTTTCCTGCTGCATTACGTTGCAACGAAGTTAATAACTCTTCACTGATGTAAAAAACCGAGCAAAACGACATACTGTACAATCATGTAATGGTCATAAGATGTATTCGTACAGTAAACACGAAATAAACCTCGAAATAAACAAAGTAGGCACCAACCATTACGTACAATGATTATAAACTACGAGTTTCTCCTTTTCACCGCTAACTCCTTCAGTTCTGATGATATTTTAAACTCTTCCCATTCCACATTTCATATCGTGTTTAGTAAACATTTTTTTCAAAAATAGTTGGCAAGATGACAATTAAATTGCTGACGTTTTTCACTGAAACACAAACGTTTCGTCTTAGCCAATCAGCAAGTTGCTAGTTACCAGTCTTCACTCCTTCAAATTTTGCGTGTGCGCACAAGTACCATGACAATTGAACGCCTATGGACCATGACAAGGATCTCACTTTGATCTTTCACAATATCCTTGTGTGATTAATCTCCCAACGGAATTCGTACCCTCATCGTGGTCATCCTCCGCGCCCGCTTGGGGATTTTAAAGCTTCAAATAGTCGGTTAAGTCTTTGCAAAACGACAAACCAATCTCATAAAAATTAATATATTCTTACCAGAAACACGAAATAAACAAAGTATAAATAACCCCCTACAACTTCAAGGACTATAAACTACGAGTTGTTCCCTTTTATCGCTGCAAGTCTTTATATCGACGAGTCGTAGGGATAGTATCTTTTCCCAGCGTTTATATAATTCTATTTGTTTCCACATTTCATATTCTTTTCAAGAAACATTTTAAAAACAGTAAATAATTGTTTGCAAAATGTTAAATTGCTGACGTTTTTCATTGAAATCCAAAAATTTTGTCTTAGCTAATCAGCAAGTTAATTTTGCACATGCGCACAAGTACCAAGACCATTGAACGTCCACGGTCTATGACCACTGAGCTATAATATAATTCCTGGAGGACCGGCCCGCGAACAAAAAGTAAAGCAAAAAACATGGCGGATTTTGGCGTTTGCTGTCGCCAGATTGACGCCACTTGTTCCTATTCGCCATGGTAGTTTCCATTGACCAAGGCTCAATTCTGAGCCCGCTACAAATGCACCCCCCCTGGTTTTTGTTTGAAATAGTATTCAGTTCTCATTATTATATTTTCCGAAAAAAGTTTAAACGTCGGTATATTTTTGAACTGAAAACTTTTTGATCACATATGTTCGACGTTTTTGTGAAGATATCAAAGTCGTACACGTTACTTCTGTCAAAAACAGGAAACAAATAACAGATAAATAATAAAACTTCAAGAAATTTGCCGAAACGAAAATGCAGTTGACTGACAGGTAAATATATTATTCATAATTTCATTTTTTAGATAAAGTTTCACCATTTTTTTTCGTTAACAGTCTTTAGATAGATGTCGTTGTTTATATATTTTAATATTTGACCAAAAGATGGCGGCACGAGAAGTGAAATGTATAGTTTGAATTTTGAACAACTACTAAAAAGATTACCCTATACTTTGGAACTAATTTATTTTACATATTACATACATATATTACAGGCATTTTCTTCCAAAGAACGCTAAAAGGTAACATGATGTAAATTCAAGTCCAAAGAAACAGAGGCTAAGAATCATTTGGAGGATGAAGATGTGCAATTTCAACCAAGGGTAGCCTGCCTATTTGTTTAGCTGGATTTCATTAGCCAGAAGAAATAGTTTTTCTGTACTGAACTATATCAGCATATAATTATCATGTATATTGATGAGCTTATTAGCTTAAACCTATAAGGATGAACTATTAAATTGAAAGCTTCCAGCAGTCAGCACCATGCAGTGGTCACCACTACAATTGTCTGACTGCAAAGGCCATGCTCTTTCCATGGTATAAAACCAATAATTATGGCCCCTGTGCAGGTCATATGCTTTTCTATATTTGCAAATGATAATGCACAGGCTGCATTAAAGAACATTAGAACCAGAGATGTTTATAGGCCAAGATAGCCATGGTAATTATTATTGATTATATGCAAAAGGGGCTTACCAGCTTCTTCCAGATTAGCTTGCAGTGACTGGAAAGGTTCTTTGGAAATGAAATAATCAAAGCCTTACCAATTGTAATATTTATTTTCTTTTAATAAAACATTGTAATTTGTAAAAATAATAAAACAGTTTCTGTATTTTAGAATCTGTGTAGTTCATGGGTATAATAGTATGGTTGTCTCAATTTAATTCTCCAGAATTTTGCATAACATGCCTCCACTGGATCTACCAATTTAAACCCTATGTTATCCCTTAACGTCTTATCCCATTAACTGTATGTATAACACACCTTGACAAAATTAGTACAGATAATTTAGTGTCAGCTAATGAGGCCATGATGATGATACCTCAGTTGGAAGTGTGCGTGAATTTAGGCAAGTTATTCTCAGACCTTGCTGCTTCAGATTATATTTTTGTTCCTATTGCATCCTTTATATAATTTGATCTAATATATCTTGTATAATTTTTCATGAAAAGATGGGCTATAGACACATTGATGATTGATCTGGTTAGACAAATTTAATGGATAAACAAATAATAATAGAAATATGTTGTAATTAAATAAATTAAATGTTAGTAAATATATCATTTCTGTTTTCAGATATTTCATAGCCGTCGAACTACGAAGCTATATTTTTTACTTGACGTTCAGAGTTCAAAGAGCAAAATTGCGAAAGCCTTTTTAAAACTCTTACCTGAGTGCAAATCGCCAAAAATTTCCTCTTTAATGAGTAAATTGCGGTAGGAACAATCAGAGCAAATAGCTGCTTCTTTGTTGAAGTTGAAAAGAACCAGCAAAAAAGGAAAAAAATCCATGTTTTTGTAAAAACCAAATCCTGTTTTTATCTAAATGGAGGGTGCTCGCATTTTTTCATGCTTTGGATCGTGGTTGGTCAGTGGTAACTACCATTGCAAATAAAGAACCAGTGGCGTCAATCTGGCGTCAGCAAAGGCCAAAATCCGCCATGTTTTTGCTTCACTTTTTGTATTTCAAAACATTAGTAGCCGGTCCTCTAGGAATTATATTATAGCTCAGTGTCCATGACATATAACTTTGACAACCTATGATCCCGCTATGTTTTGTCAAAATACCCGGGTGTCATTCCTAATCTCCGGGCGGAATTAGTACCCTCGCACGGTGCTTCGCATCAGCTCGGGGATAAATTATTATAATTCAGCATTCTAATATATTCGTAATGAAATCTTCATAAAACATTTATATTACAACATATGCAACCCGCAAAATAATCTCATTTTCGTGGAATTGTGGACACATCATTTCTGAATTCTATGCTCTAAGTGAACGTGTTTTCGCTCGCTACAAATTGAAATGTAAAAAGTCTAGGTATACCCTTTGTGTCTTTGTTTGTACCCTAACACTTTCAGAAGACAATGCAAATGAATAAAACAGTTCTTACCAAAACGTCTTCGTAAAAAACCCATGGCCCATTCTTCATATTTGTTTTGTTCATCTTCACCGTGCTGTTGCTCAACTGACAGTTTGTATAAAGGTTGCTTTGTTTCTCTCTGTAGTTGTACCCATAGCAATTTTCTTGACTATCACAGAGAATGTGGCACTCTGCTAAACTATTAATGGCATGATTTGATATAAGATCGGATGGTCGCAGTGCTTGATTTCCTGCAAGCAAAATATAGATAATTGAAGTTACTAAATTTGCATTCTATATTAATTATTCACCTTTATTATACAGGGTGTCTCAAAAAAAACAAAAACTATTGAAATCACTCATTGTTAAAATTTAAATGCCGTGTGCACGAATTTTGGCCCATGGGGATTTAATGCAACTCAGTAAAATGCTAAATGCTTTGTGTTGCTAGAGAAAAGGGACATGTCGAAGGTCATGGTGATTGAGATGCACATTTAAATAACGTTAATAAATATCATTTTCACGTACGAGCAAATTTTACTGAATCATATGCATGCATAAAAATGCTTATGGCAAACATTTACACACCTGTGGGTCCCAACAGAGTGCTTAGGCATACAAACTCTAACAATTACATTGTTATACGTGATTTCAAAGGTTTTCGTGTTTTTTGAGACACCCTGTATCAATAAAAGACCGTTTTCCCCTATGCTAATTTGTCTCGTGAAGTGATAAAAAAGAAAACGTTCCTAGTTTTTCCCTGCAAGCTTTTTCACAGATCAGATTACATTACCTGATTTTAGGCACGCCTTTGCGTCGCAAATATCAAGAGGTGCATAAGTGAAAGTGGGCTGCTTTCCATATAAATACTAACCCTTCACGTTTTTTTACACGCGTAAAAGTAATGCTTCGATTCCAACAGATGGATCAACAAATGCATACTAAAATATGCGATTTATACAACTTTTCAAATAAAATTATGACACATATAAGCATTTAAGCCAGTTTTTTTATGTTAAAGTATGAGCTTGGTATGTCATTTTACGAAGACCTGTACTCAACTATATAAGGATCTACATTGAACTTTAAAGATCATTCTTCAAATAATCGTGATTCGCAGTTTTGATAAAAACAAATATCACTTTAAACTTCAAAGCAGTATATAGTGTCGATTAAATTCATTGCCTTCAACAGTCGAAGTGTCGATTAAATTCAACAGTCGAAAAACAGCGTTCGACGATTAGTGCCTGGGGACTTAATTTGTGCGGTTTCAAAGTTTTGGAGATTTGGCGATAATGAAGTATTTATTAATCTCACATAAATTACTGTTACTAAATGTAGCAGGAATACTGGTGATTTTTATTCACCTTAACGATTGTTTTCGTTTCCCAAAAACTTGAAACTTCATCCGGCTATGCCTATATGGCCTTATTTAAGTCATTTCATAATATTTATAAGCTTAGAGGGTAAGGTCTGGCTAGCCCAGGAAATATTTTGCTTCATTTAAAATGGCTACGGGGTGCTAGCTGCATGCTGATATTATAGCTTTCTTTGAAGTACGCATACTTTGCAAATCATGCACAACTGCAACTAATTACTAATTTACGTTTAAGAAAATAATTATTACACTAAACTCTAAAGGTTAAAGCAAAGAGAGTTCGGCATTTTACGGTAACAAAAGAATTTGTTATAGTCTCAAGCATTAGGAAACAATGTTCTTAACGTAGGCTTCGTTCTGTAATGAGACTCTGCATGCAGTAAGTTCTTCGGTGGGCATGCATGTACGCTGACTAATAATATGCTAATTTAAACAATCCATATCAAAGTAACTCATCCATAGTCATCATGCCCAAGATGCCGTTAAAAAAAGCTTACGAAGGGTTCTTTATTAATGTCCAGGATTCCTTAGCTCAAAAACTCGACTGAGCAGCTTACGAACAAACTAAGGTTTAAGGAAATCATGTGGAATTCAAGATCCTCTTAAAATTCCTCATTGTACATGCATGCTTTGCCATCTTTCGCATGTTGCGAATTAATCCCCGAGCCGGTAAGGAGCACCGTGCGAGGGTACTAATTCCGCTCGGATATTTACACCCACGATGTGCAAATGCGAAATCAAAGTTGTCCGCCATTATGCAATGGACCTCACGCCATGGACGGTCTTCTACGTTATGCGCATGCGCCAGAGTGAACCACTAAGCTCTTGATTGGTCGAGACAAAAATTTGTATTTTCAAACGTCAATAAATAACTGTCATTTTGCAAAATTTTGATGAAGTTTACAAATTTTATGTTCTCATAACATAAAGAATATGTGTATTTTTAATAAAAATAGAGGGAAACTCGAATGTGGTCAGGACTTTTCACGGTTTAACAAATAACAAGACCAAATTTTTGACCGAATTCAGCATGTATAATAAAATCGGAAGATTTTACACTTGATAATATTTCATCCACAGCTTTAAAAAGTAATTCTTTTGTGGTAAACACAACTTTAATGTTCTCAAATGTATTTCACTATAAATCTGAATGTGTTATGTGATAAACGACATTATACTTTCATTTATAAACTCCGTTTTTATAATGACAAAAAGAGAAGAAAATCAAAACATTCCCGTGCAAAAACCAGTCGAGGCGTAACATAAAACTTCGGAAGTTGTATGAGACGTCTGATGTTATATTTCATGGTAATTAATAATTAAAATAATTTACCATAACACTGACTATAGATGAGTAACTTAACTTCCAGAAAAAGGTAAGAGTCTTGTCGTATTTTTGCCATTTTTTCACAAAAATATGAGGGTAAACTTTGATTCTTTAAAAATATACGGCCGTTGCGAGTTGCTATGACAACAGTGCTTCCACGTGCAGAAAAATATTTCCACACTTTTCTCAATTTCTTTTTCCCATATACGTAATTTTTCTAACAATCATGTTACCATCCCTATGCTTAATTAATAACTAATTTTGTTAAACCGAGGCGATGGGTTTCTGCATGCATGTATTTCTAGTCCACATTATATACAATTCAAATTAGCATTTCGCTGTTGAAATATAGTTACGATGTGTTCCGCTGTGCTTCAATGGTCAACTGTACTGCAGACGAGAATTGCGTTGGGCAGCCATATACAGCACGCTATAATTATAGTCCCCTAGCCGGTGCGAAGCACAGGTCGAGGGTACTAATTCCGCCCGGAGATTTTAATTACGTCGGGAAATGCAAATGTGAAATGAAAGTTGTCCGCCATTATGTCATGGACGTTGCGTGTTTTTGTAAGTTATGCGCATGCGTGAGTTTAAGACGAGTTAAAGCTGGTAACTAGCTGGTTCACGTCAGCATAACTGATATTTTGAATTATGAACTTTTTTTAAATAATATTTTTCATTTGGATGGTCTTAGGAATATAAGAAAAGTTGAGTCGTAAAATTGATTAAAATATAATGTAAAAGATGCCTTCGGACAAAAAAACTTTCATTCAAGTGGATGGTAAAAAATCTACGATTTTGGAGCATTGTTAAAGTGTTTTTGAACAGGTAAATGGGTAGATTTTGTATTTTAAAGCATATGCAAGTATTTTGTAAGTTTAATATGTGGATTTATCAACAAATGTATGACACCTCTTGGAATTTATTTCTCAATTTCGTTGAAATGATTTTTGATTTGGAAAGTATTTATTTTTTAAGGTTAATCTGTTAAAAAAGTAATTGAAATTTCGCTAAAAATTTGTAGTATTTAAAATTATTCGTATCAATTATGATTAGGCACGGAGTGCCTGCGAGGGTACTAATTCCGCACGAAGATAAGAAATTACACCCGAAGCCCTTTGTTTCACTGTAAGGATAAGGTTTCGCTAAGCTGTGTATGCCGTTATTTTTTTAATTTTCAGCTTTTTTTTGCAAACCCCTAAACCAATGTGATATACATATATATATATATATGTATATATATATGTATATATATATATATATATATATATATATATATATTATATATATATATATAATATATATATATATATATATATATATATATATATATATATATATATATATATATATATATATCTTTTTCGTGATAGCATTCAAATATTTTACTGGCCGTGTAACAGTTTGCATTCAGGGACTGACGTACAAACCGCGTGGGAAGACTTGGGGTTAGGCTTCATTTTTACGCGCTTAACGTATGGAAGTTATCATTCAAGATTTATATCGGCTCTTTTGTTGGCTTAAATCCTGCAAGGTGTTTAATTTAAATTCATAGCTACGTGCAGGTGGTTGTTCCTTCCGTGACTTGACCAATACAAACAAAACGAGCACTGAATCAATTATGACATTAAAATTTAAAGAACTATAAACATCAGACAATGCAATATTTTTAGGATGAAGATAACTGTTTTCTGTCGGATAAATAATCACTGAGATCAAGATATCAGCCATTGATTGATATAGTTTCAGTTAAAAAAATCATTAATTCATGTTATTTTTTTGAATGCAACTTGTAACCACCCATGCATGCACGTTAATTCTTTAGCCAGCTGGAGACGAATGTGCATGTTTATAATTTATTTTGCGATGTTTGCACCGAATATCGAGAATCACTTCAATAAATATTCTTCATCTAATAAATACTCTTTATTTAGCATCGAATACACTTTCCCACTTATATTTCGATGCGTTGAAAGTTCCATGCATGCAGGGTATAATAAGTCAGCCATGTTTATATCCTTATATATGTGTATATCGTTATCTGTTTTAATTCTCATTAAGCAAAACATGTGACGAAACAAGCTTCTTTTATTTTCCTTTATCGTTTGATTTTCTTTTTGGCTCAAGTGCTACCTTTCATTTTGGAAAACTGTATAGTCTGTGAATAATTATATAAATTAGTGAGTAAGAATCTTCTTTCCTTAAATTCCTAACTTAGGTCTTTCTAATCGATTGCGTTTACTTTTATATTTCCTGAGTATTAATGATATAATGCTACAAATACCATCAAGAATTACTTGTGACTTAAATCCTTTCAACGTCAAAAGTAAAAAATCGAAAACCGTCAATTAAACTGTCAACTGCATAGTTGCATGTAAAATGCTTTAGTTAAATGCATGTAACAGCTGCAGCGTTTGACGCCTTCAATGCACTGAAGCACATTATATGTTTGCTACATTTTAAAAGATCGTGAATCATTTTAGTTTCTTGGATTCTAACTGAATCTAAGTTTTTAAGTCAGCCCACTAAGCTATGGAGAACGTCACGTGTGAGAGAAGGTGTAAATTGCGTATGTAACATATTGGGTAGTAGTGCGATTTGTAAAATGTATCACTATAGTGCGATTAGTAAAATTTTATTTTTCGCAACGTTCCCGTTTAGATCTCTGTAATCGTAGGTTTCTGCCTTCGTTGACCGGAAAAATCTTTTACTTTACGCATATGATTTAGCTACAGAAAATGCATTTACCAATCACATTCATGTGACTGTCTTGTTGTATTATGGTCTGGTAAAGCCAGACCCAAGAAAAACTGGATAATTAAGTATTTTACATCATGTATTTTAAATAAAGCTTTCTTAAAAGTCGTTTTGTTAATATCTGAGTGGAATGCTTTTGCTAATATTCACGACGTACTACAAGGTTTTCCTTAAAGAAGATATTGCACTAAACATTTAAGTTTAAATCAATGAAAGCTTGACATATTTACATATTTTACATGGTTTGCCGTCTTTCGCAGGCTGTGAATTAACCGTTAGCAAAATTATCAAAAATAATACAAGTTTGAAATTAACATCTCTCAATGGAAATAAAGATGGACGTGTTCCGGCAATCGATAAATAAGGAACAATGATCCTAACTAAAACTTCGTTCGTTTAAGTCTGGTTTACTGATAATTATGTCATGATTCATCCGCGATGTTCTACGATCTATTGTCGGTGGTCAATGAAGTAAGTAAGTTTCTTCGTTAGATAAAGGATTTATGCATCAATGGCCACCGACAATAGACATCGCCGATGAACTACGACACATGAAAACCAGGCATGGGCCTATAAGTCGTTCAGTGCATTTCAATTAATAGGGGTAAACACAATCGCTAGGAACAGAAATCATCCCTGGACATCATGAACAAGATGCCGTTAAATAACACTTAGCTTTATAAGTGGTTTCTTATCAAAATCTAGCATTCCTTAGCTCAAAGATGCGACTAAAAAGCCCAGGAATAAACTTCGAGAAAGTTCAGGAAGTATCATGCAGGAAAAGGATATAATATTTATGAGGCAAAATCTTTGGGAAAATTGCAAAATATTTAGCCCCTACCTTCATTTGTTCGCCTAAAATTCCTCAATGTGCATGGTTTGCCATGTTTTGCGGGTTGTGCGTTCACCGTTTGTAAAATTACCACAAACAGTGCGTTCAAAATTAACATTTTGTTGCAGAAATATAAATGCGTGCGACGTGTTAACGTTACGCGGTACGCCTGTGTTGAGTCCACTGTCTGCAGTCAATAGCACCAGGCATCTATAACAGTGCTTTAATTGCATAGCAGGTGCATGCTTTTTGTCACTGCAATAACTGCAGTTAATTTGTTATGATATTTTTCTAAAACGCGATCTGAAACCAACAAACTTAAGACAAAGGAAAAGGACACATGCAGAGATTTGAATATTTAAAAGTCTGCAAAAAAATGATATAATCGTAGTTTAGTGGATCGGGAACTACCTGATCGATTTCCGATTTTATTTTAATTTCGCTCAAGGGCTTCAAGATTATGAATTGATAATCAAAAAATTAGTCGTCCACATTTTTGAGAGAAGCTTCACATTAGCATTAATTAAATTTACAACAATAGAGAAGGCAATGTCTTTCTAATTAATCGTTCGCTTTTAGTGCTATTTTTCTTAAGTTAATGATATACCTGTATGATTTGCTACAAACACCAAGGTAAACAGCCAAAATAGCCAAAAGAAAAACCAAAAAGCTTCAGCTAAATGCATACGACAGCTGCAGCAAAGAATAAACACATGTTTGCTATTTTTGTAAAAGATCCTGAATCATTCAGTTGATCAAAGCATAAAAATCCACTGAATTATCAGTTTCTTTCATACTTCGGAAAAATTTTTTTGTCATAAAAAAATAACATGCAGGCATGCATTTATTTCTGATTGGTTCCTCGTTTCGATCGGGCCATCAAAGCACGGAAACCAGTAAAAAATTGTTTTAGAATTTTTTTATTTTCATGGCGTCATCATGAGAAATATAGAAAATTTCGGCCACTTGTGATGAATAAGTCGGCAATTTATACTAATGAATCGGACAATTTTTTGCTGAAATCGCTCGTATGCTCCCCTGCTGACGATTTAGTTTTGAATTCATTCAGTTACGTAGGAAGTAGTTTTTTCGTGACTTGACGAATACAAACAAAACGTGCACAGCAATAATTTTGTCGTTAATATTTAAAGAACTGTAAACATTAGAAGATAATTTCCCATCACGGGCGAAAAAAATAAGATGGTTGGAATCTTCTGTTCTGTTAATTTCAATTAATAGAGTTGACACAAGTCGATCGTCGTTTACTTTTTACCGACGGAAAAATAATCACAAGCTGAGATGAAGACATCATTAGTTCATATTATATTTTGAAAAAATCTTTAATTCATATTTTTGAATGCAACTTGTAAATACCCGTTGCTACGTTAATGCGTTAATCAGATGCAGACGAACGAGTTTATAGCATCAAATAATTATTTCCGACTAAAGATGAAGAATCATTTCAATAAATATTTGTTATCTTAGAGCTGCAAGCTTAAGCTTGCTGAGGATAAGTTCAATAATTTTAACGCTATAGTTTGGCATTGAAATATATTTCAGTGATAAAATTATAATGAGGGGGCTCACTACTCTTATCAAGAGCCAGACATGTTGTAAAATCCCAACAGCGAAATTGTAATCCGTCGTAAAACACGAGATTGGAAGTAGAAAAGCAGACGTATTTAAATTAATTAAATAAATTTTACAATTTTGTGATTCTGAAGAAAAAGCAACCCGACCCCGTTAAAAGTCCATGTACAGTAAGTATAAGGCCACCCCGCTAACAATCTAATGAGTTCGATAAATTGAAACGAATTAACCAATCACAATACATGAAATGGACTCCAGTGGACTGAGTAAGTAGCAAATTAGTCCGGCCACCTCACACAAGTTAGCCCAGGTAAGTCCAATCGACTAATCAAAAATGACCGGGCTGCCACTGTATTCTGCGAGCTTTTAGCGCTTTACCACTGCTCTGGAAAAAATAATATTTATTCTAAAACTGAACCTGACAAACTGAGCTATGCATGATTTTAATTTCTTATTAGAATCCGGAAGGAAGTTGATTCTTCCTAATTAATGACGAAATTTTAATATTTAATTGAATGTATCTTCGTTGCGAAAAATTAAAAGTTTGGCGACTGACTCTACTTACAGCAGGAGCCGGTTATATGAAAGCCGGGTATTGTTTTTTTCATTTTCTTTAAAATTTGATCAAATCTTATTATTCATAAATTGAGGATCTTCTTTAACACTTCGAAAGCTGGAATTTTATTGGGCTTCAAACATTTTAAGAACGGTTATGTGCCGTTGTCATTCTGACCTCTTTCTCTTCGAGATTATTAGTTTTCGGCTGGATTCCCGGCAGGTGCATGGATCGAAATATAGAGTTAAGCTGGAATATTCCGTCTATACGCAGGACGATGTAAGTATATAATAGATAGATAGATAGATAGATAGATAGATAGATAGATAGATAAGCTTTATTTAACCAGGGTGACCCAATCAGTAAAAACTGTTCTCCCTTGGGGCCCTGGAATTAATACTATGTTACGGTAAAATCTAGTATACAATAACTATGACGTAGATTTCAAAAAATTTAAAACAGATGTCTTAAAAGACGGTAGGCTATCTCTTTCTCGCAAGTCCGATGGTAAATTGTTCCATATCTGGGTAGCGGAGTATCTAAGTGTACGCTTTAATTGGTCAGTTCTAGGTTTTGGTAACCTAAAGTTATTTCTCCTTCTAGTATTATGATTATGCATTTCTAAGTGCTTTTTTAAATTTACATTAACACCTTCCTTCCTTTTCAAAGTTGGAAACTGTAATGGTTTAAAAACAATTATGTAAAAACACTTAATGTAAATGTAATGATTTAGATAATTTATAGGATATTAAACAGTTGCGAGTAAATATGAATTTTATGTTGGAGTGGCAAACAATATCTCACGAGTGCGCGCAGCTGGTGAGTGAGATACTGTTTTTGCATAAAACGGGAAGAAAAAACCCATATTGCCATATCTTCGAGCGAACTGTGTATTGTTCTGTTTATTACATGGACCAAATTCAGAGTGACCAAAATACACACAAAGACGACAATTAAGACGCTGTTACTGTACATTTTATATGGAACAAACAGGTCTTTTTGATTTAGAAAACCCAATTCACATGTTTGTTTTACATTGGGTGTTTGTAAGGATAATAAATCAATCTTTCAATGAGTGGATGAAAAGTTTCAATGACTACCCCCTTTCAACCAAGCACAACTGGACGCCCAACCAACTTCGGATTAATATAATGCTAAGAGAAGATAATCCACTGGGTGATGCGGGACTTGATGATGATCCTAATTAAGTACGATTTTATGGTGAAGATCCAAATGGACCTGTTCAGATACCAGAAACAGATGCAGAAGAATTAAGTTTAAGATTAACTCAATCTATTGATCCCTTGAGACTTTCCTCATGTTTTGGAATTGACATATTTATAGAAGTTCTTCAACTTGTGGTACAACTAATAATGTACGAAGAGCATAATTGACTTGTAATATTTTAACCACTGTACTGGATGGAATAATGGTATATGATACTCTCAAAAATAAAAAAAAAATGTAAAAAAGTCCAAGGCCAGATTAACCTTCCATGGGGGCCTATTGCATTTTTTCAAAGCAGACCAACATTCATCATTTTTTAATTTCAACAAGATTTAAAAAAATAATGTGAAAAATTCTCTGTATATTAAGATATGCATATATATGTAAATTACTTTGAAGTGTCGCCCAACCACACTTATAGCGATAATAATAATGGACCAATAATTAGGAGAGGTAGTACTATGATTTAAGGTGCAGTTACTGATTAACATGCAAGCAAGTTTTTGAAAAATGCAAAAATTCTCAAGTGATATACGACACTGATTCTGAAGAGTGTATTATTTCATTTAAAAGGCATTTCCTAAATGACTGGCAAGAAAGGCATTGTCATAAAACTCGAAAAGAACATCTTCTGAATGAACTGTAGGCAATATGTTCCTCTTGGCAGTACTAAGATGTTGGAACATGTATGAGATTTGGGCCCTTAATTCATTCATAAAGCAGAAACATGTACGATTTTCGCCTGATTGGATTCAAGCATGGAGTTTATACCAAAAATGACTTATGGTTCAAAATATACATTTTTGTGCGAACTACGCCGAAACTAGACCCTAATTTATAAGACCCCCCCCCCCCATTTGTATCAACTTCGATGAGGTCAAGGGAAAAAACCGCCGAAGAAAGAAAAATCGAATTTTTTGGAATTAGAGAATATCTTATTTGGGAAACAAATTTTATAACATCACCCACTTTGGTAATTATTGCAACTCTACGTTTTATGAGTAATTAATTCGCTTGCTATCGCTGACCGCGTTTTTGCCCCTTTAATTGGAAAAGCGTTAATTAATATCTATAGCATAATAATAGTTTTAAAATGTGTTATAAGTTCACGGCAACCAGGTATATAATCCGTCGTAATTACCCTTACGAAAAAAACACATGCAAACCACATGTGTTTCACATGTGTTTCACATGTGATCACATGTGCTTCACATGTGATCACATGTGCTTCACATGTGATCACATGTGATTATATGTGGTTCACATGTGGTTTTATGGAGGGTACATGTGAACCACATGTGCTTCACATGTGATCACATGTGCTTCACATGTGATCACATGTGATCACATGTGATCACATGTGATTATATGTAGTTCACATGTGGTTATATGGAGGGTACATGTGAACCACATGTGATGTACATGTGGTTATATTGGATACACATGAGGTTCACATGTGAAAACATGTGGTTCTATGAGGGCACATGTGAACCATATGTGATGCAGATGTGGTTATATGAGATACACATGTGGTTCACATGAGAAATGTCTCTACAAACAAGTGGTTCATATGTGATCACATGTGGTTTATATGCGATCACACAAGGCTTACATGTGAAAATGTATAAACCTATGTGAACGAAATGTGGTTGACATGAAAATGTATTTCAAACTAATAATGAATCAGCAAACTTCTGTAATTTGAATGCATACATATACCACATACCTATTCCCCAAATACACGTGCATAATCATCTAAATAATAGTTACTGCTTTGCTCATTTTAAGTAACACTGTATATTTAAGTTGTCTTCTTATTTAAATTAATCTCTATCTAACATATTTGGTAATCTACAAATAAAGTTATTTACATCAAAACACTGCTGATTAAGACAATCCAGAAGATGTCTTGTGGATATTCATTGGATTGTCTATATATGCCGGGTTATTTAAATTATATCAAAATTCTGCTGCTTATTAAATGCTATAGTTTACAATAAAACAATAAGATAACTCAGCCTCGTTGGCTATGAGCGAATAGTAAACTCAGCCTCGTTGTAATAATACATTCGTCCTAATATTTATAAATCTGAGGCCAATCTCCGACCGGTGTAATAACCCCAACGACCGACAAGTGTGACGCCACATTAGGCGAAAACCCTGGGAACGAGGTTGCGCATTCGTTTCAAAATTCAAATTTTTTACAACGACATTCTTGGCTGTTCTACGAGGAGATTGCAATTTTATTTGATAAAAGACATAAAAGGATAATCTTTGTCATTCTCCTTACGATTGGAAATGAAATAGGTGCTGGTTCACTGGATTGAGTCAAATAAGACAAGCATCTTAAAGAAAGAATATATTATTTAAAGACAAAAGTGTGCATGCTAAAACATCCCGAGAAGGATCGCATGGTTTTGTTTGGATACTCAAAGATGAATTCCCCAAAGACGGCATGGAAATCGTATTTTGAAACGTTTTGGCAGAAAGTGGTAAGCATCTCAGTGACACTTAAATAATAATATAAATAATAATTTAACCTAGGTCCGCATCGAATTGTATTATTGTAATCAGAAGATTGTTTATTCAACTTTATCAATCATCATTCATCTTCGTATAAATACTTCGCTCATACACACTAGTGATAGCCGGGAAATATCCTCAATAGCGGTGTAATAATGTTTTAGCAAAGAAAGAAGCAGAACATAGTGACATTATATGCGCTAGAAATATATTGTTTATAGTTTTTTCTAGATCAACATGTCCTTCCAACTGAGACTGGGATATATAGTCGTGTGGAATGTTATCTTCCAAACATGTGCACATCTCGCTCGCTCATACTTAGATGTGTATAGCAATAAAATATTTGTGTATATATAAATTTTCTAAAGCGAGTATTTGTGTTTTTTCACAGATAGCAAGAATGAGTTACTAATGAAAACTTAGCTTGAATTGAGCAGTTGGAGGATAACAGTGATAATAACAGTGATGATAATAAAGCCAAGAAGAGGCGATTAGATGTGACCAGTGCTGACAATAAGAAACCAAAGAAGAATATAAAGGTTTGAAACATATTACCATTTGATATATACCGGTACACAATATGGTCTAAATTAGGGAATACCCCTTGCACCTTAACTTAATTCAATAACCTTTGGAGTCTTATAAACAGTAGCAATATTCTGTATACAGTATAGCAGAATTTTGTTTTTCTAAACACCTAATTTAGAAGAAATTAATGTATTTTTACATATGATATTTCAAATATTTTGTATGTTTTGGCTGGGTCTAAAAGCCTCACAGTATCAGATTGGTACTACCAACTGAGCAACATGGCCAGATGGATTTAAGACTTTAAAGAGGCAGTTTTAGCAGCACTTGCTGCAACCAAGAAAATATGTACACCATCAAAGTTCCACCATCTTTTCCTAAGATTCAAGCCTCTTTCTTGCCTCAGCCATTCCTTCCCTTAGCCATTCCCTAGGTCTGCACAACCTTATTCACTGTTGACCATGAACAACAGCAGTTTCTCAGAAGAATGGATTGTTATTTTGTTAATGTTTTTGTATACAGTAGATAACATTCTCACTTTCCATTTAATGTTTATTTTGTAGGCAATGAAATTATATTTGACTTTAAATTATTTATTGCGATGAACTGCAATTGCTATTAATTAACAATCCTGTTTATATTTTTTCCAGCTTTTGTCATCATGAAATTTCCTCAAGCAAATAATACAATTTTAAAAGCTGTTATGACACAAGAGTGCAAAGAATTTAGGCTGTCAATGGAAAACCGAAGAAAGAATCAGGAAGATCTTAGCAACAATTAAGGACAGTAGGATGACTAAATAAATTATAGTATTATAATTCATTTTTTTATATTTACAGATGTATCTTTTACTCTTTAACATAGTCAAATGTTTCACTTCATTTTGTAATATGGTTTTCAATATATGTGCATTAATTTACTTCACCTGGTAATACTGTGTCTGAGTGATTTAATGATAATTAAAGGTGTCATGCAGTAGTTTGTGTGGATCACATGTGAACCACATGTGAACGTCAAAACAGACTAACATGTGAACCACATGTGGTTGTTCCAGATCCACATGTACTGAACCACATGTGACTCACATGTGATACTACCACATGTGATACTACCACATGTGAACCACATGTGATACCACCACATGTGAACCACATGTGATATAATGGTTCCAATTTCACATGTGAGTCACATGTGATTCCACATGTGGTTTTCGCATGTGTTTTTTTCGTAAGGGTATCGCTACTCTGGTTTTATCTGAAAGTTATCACCACACAAAGATTAACTTTCACGACCCAACGTTTCGACACTCCGGTCTAGTGTCTTCATCAGGGGTGATCTGATGTTGAAACTCGGTTCCTTATTTACTCTCAAAATGACTTCATCTATCAATCAGATGTGAATATTCTTTTGGCAAATAGCTTCTGTCATCCCTACATTTAGTGCACAAAGACTCGCATTAATATGCCAGGCTTCCAAACAACGCCTTTGTCCAGTGGTAATGACCTTTGAATCGTTCCACGCAATGTTATGATTAGTTTGACACACGTGTTCCGCCAAGGCTGATTTTGAACTGTCTAACTTCGAAACGGCCTTTTGATGTTCTTTTAAACGTGTGCCAAACTGGCGTTTTGTTGCACCTATAGATAGTATTCATATACTTTCTCGCAATCACCACATGGTATAGAGTATACAGCATGAGTCTCGGCAGTAATTGCTAACCTAGTAATGGAAGATGTCGACTGTTGAGCAAAGAGCTTTAGCCTCTAGTCCGGTTAAACCTTTGTTTTGGAAACGATATGTTGACGATGTGGCCTCTGCGTTTAACAAAAACAAGATCGATAATTTGTTGAAACATTTGAATACTATTGAGCCATCAATTCAATTCACTGTAGAGCACGAGAGTGATGGAAAGTTGGCTTGTGTATCTTATTCAAAAATTATAGTAATATGTATGTAGCATCTTGAGAAATTCGGAATTGATGGCCTTAGGATATGCTATGCTTAACCAAAGCCAGTATTTCGCTGGGAAAACGCTGTTAAAATCAGATGACTCTTATCACCGTCTTTGATCAAAGAAACTTTCGGTAGTTAAACCATTGTTTTTAGTTTTTATTTTGTATACATTTAATTATATCATACTGTGCCTTACATCTTAGGGGCTGTTTACATGAGCCCGGTTACCCGAGATTCAACGAAGCGTGAGATGATTTTGAGGTATTGAAATGAGCAGATAACATCATCCTGGCAATCGTATAATTACCAAACCAAAAGCATGTGCTTGTTTGGTGTCATAAAGACTTATTTCAATACCTCAAAGTCCTCTCACGCTTCGTTGAATCTCGGGTAACCGGGCTCATGTAAACAGCCCCTAAAACAATTGAGGTTCCGATATTGTGAAACAAAGGTTTGAATTAAATGATCGACCCGCAGCCTCGTTCCCAGGCTCTTGGAAGTATTTCGCGGTACAGCACTGAGTGCGCAGGGGTGCTTCGGGGGAGGTTGCAAGGTGCGAAGAGCCTGGAAGAAAATGAATCCAAGATGGCCGACAATACGAATTGCCTTTATGCAAATGAAGTAGAAATCAGTCATCTGTTGAATACATTCAAAAGACCTATTCACAAATCAGTACTCTTGGATAAAATAATATGCACTAAAGATAATTGCATCACTCAAAGAGCCTTTATCCGTGAAAACGGCATTGCAAAACATTTTCGGATCTGAAAGAGTAAGTCTTTAAAAATGCAAAGGCATCTACACGAAATGGAGACACGAGAATGTGTTGAAAAGATATTTGAACATCGCAAGGTAAGTATGTCAGTTATATGTCGATTAATTTTCGAAATATTTGATAACATTTTGGTTTAATCAGTTTTTGAATTTCAATTTTATTTCAATAGAATCAAGTTGAATACCAACCTGAATACTTTAATGTGAGAGTGACATCTCGCGGTGGCCGCAGTTGATTGTGTTGTACAATCTGAGCGTGAGGCAGTACAGTGGATGTGCTTGCTATTACATCATAACGGCACTTTAAATCCATACAGCAAGGGAAGCAAGCCAATTGATGTCGAGATTGCCCAACAGGGATTACATGCAAAGTTCAACTGTTGGTATATAAATGAACCAACAGACAAGTGTACTGTGTCATTTCAGACAGAATGTTTTTTTTTGTGAAATGGGTAAGATTGATTAAGCTATTATTGAGTTCCTTTCTAAAGATGCCATAGAATTTCGATGGGATGGGCCCAATGAAAGTGTTGAATTTGTTGGAATGTGATACGATTTCAGAATAGGTTGTGTATATGAGCATGTGTGTGGGTATTAATTAGAATAGCTTAATTTAAATTTCCAAGGTGTTCAAATGCTAAATTACACATGAATATTCCTTGAGAGAAGAATACTAAATTATCAGTATGCTGAATGTGATTTCCAGGCAGGAGGGCAAACAAGTTTTAAAATACTTAAAGGTAGATGATCATTTCTACAAGGAAGTTTCAAGATAGGGTTGAACTAATTTGATGTGTAGTTATTATCTTGTTTAGGTACAGGGTACACTGTAGTTGCCAACCAAATCTATTGTTAATCTAATCTTGGTACTTTATATACAGACACCGCTTATCTACATTTGATCCATAATACAATTTATCATGCTTTAGGATCACAGATCAAAAAATAAACGGAATCTTTTGGTGATCTTAGCATTGCTGAAAAAACAACTTCTGATGGAGAACTACAACAAATATCTGAAGACCCGTTACTGGACATCCTGCAGAAAGTCTTTAATCTTGAAAACTTCAGGGGTATGCAAAGAGTACATTAGCTCATCTATGTCACCTGAAGAAAGAGAGCGCATTTTCCACGAGCTGACCAAAGTGACCCAATCTTTCAAATTTTTGTACCTGGCACCTGAATCTGCTCTTTCACCTCGTGTTATAGCCTGTTTTAAGCAAATGAAAACAAACAAAACCCTTTCTCGGTTTATCATTGATGAAACACACTGTGTGGACACTTGGGGACAAAACTTTAGACCTTCCTATGGTTGTCTTCATGGCCTCAAACAGTTTAAACGACCCATTGCAGCATTCACTGGGACAGCTACAACCCAAACCCAGAAGAGAATTGTTGAAAAATTGGGGTTAGTTGAACCAGTTATTCTACAAGCCAACTGTAATCGGCCGAATTTACTATACAAAGTTGTACCAAAAAGTGGGCCACATGCAAAAGAAGAATTAGTCAGTTTTGTACAGGAGAACTTTCATAACCAGTGTAGCATTGTGTACTGCTTAAATACCAAAGACACACTTGACTTTTTTGAGAAAAGTGAGAATGCGAAAGAATGGGTTTCAGGAAAAGCACAAGTCATGTGTGCTACAAGTGCATTTGGTCTGGGAATCGAAAAACCAAATGTTCGGTGTGTTATTCATTTTAGCATACCAAGGTCTCTTGAGGAGTACTACCAAGAGGCTGGAACAGAGGAGGTTGGACAGCAGGCCGCAAAGCATGATGGGTATTGAGCGCTCAATTATGCGAACGCTTCATTTGACGTTTTGACTGTCGTGATGTGAAGAGCTCTGCGAGTATAGGAAAAATGGATGCTTTCGAAAGACAGGATTTTCAAGCTGCGATAGTGCAAAATACTATGATGTATATGTATTGTTGCGATCCGCATTACGACTTATCTTTTACTGTACCGAGTTTACCGTTTTTTAAGCTGCATGGGCTTTGCTGCCATTTCGCCTTTCATAATACTCCGTCTGAAAGAAGACTTTGTATTATACCAAACACCGAAGCACTGCTTTCGAAGTTGAATGGCCTTAAATCTCCTTGTGTCATCAACGTTAAAGCAAGTACTATATTTGAGGTTAGTATAAAGTACTTGTCAACACCTCATTTTTTAATATTTTTTATTAACTTTTAAGGCTTGATTTGTGTATTAAAATTTAACTGAAACTTTTTTTTAGTTTGGTACTATCCCTGATGAATTTATTCATTGTAAAGCGGAGAGAATGCTTTTAATTTGGGATTTTGATGTGGATCGTGTATTGACAGAAAATACGAGCGCTGTGGATGCGGTTACTCCTGATTTTGATGACATCGAAATTAATAATGAGGACAGTGAAGAAGATGAAAGTGAAGAAGTTGAAAGTGATGAGGAAGAAATCACTCATGCTCTACCATTCAAGTGCATTGGAGCTGCTCATGAACAAAGTTACCAACATCATCTGGAACAGGCATATCTTGCCCTTGAATATAATGAATCAGTAAATGTTAGACTAAGACCAGAGCCGGAGAATCCTCGGGACCAAAATGCAATTGCTATTGATCTTCATTATGGAACTCAATGGGAAAATGTTGGATATATAGCTTCTGAACATTGCAAGTATTTACATCCACTGATTGCAGCAGGAGATATACTAGACGTCTATGTTGAACACATCAAGTTTCGGGTTAACTTTTTAAAAATAGGATTTTATCCAAAAATCTGGATAAAGAGGCGTGGTAAATGGGAAGGTCAGATTGTAAGGGCTAGTATGAGTGTACGTTGACATATAATTTCATAAGAACCAGGGTTTGCAAGTTGTGAATTTCTGCAATTATTTCCATTGGCTAACCTATGTAGATTTTTCCAGCATTTTTGCCATCAACTTGTTTTTAGTCTGGTTTCCATATGACAATCAAGTTGTTGCATAATAACTAATAATGATAGATATTTTTCTTAATGGTTAACACAACACCCTGACAATGTTGTATGGAAACCAGGCTTTCTATTTTATATCCTCAAAACCTATTGTCTATAACCAAAGCACTTCACTGTCATGTGATATTTCATACAAACCCTTGCAGTATTAAGAAAATTAGAAAAATATTCATACAATACATGGTATAAATATGTAAATCTGTATTTATTGATGAACAAATAAATAAACTCATCAAATTTTATTATGGTTATAAAATATTGTAAGTAAAATTGCCTTGACAAAACAGCCAAGATTTTGCATTTATACATATATTTACATGATGTTCAAAAAAGTAAAAACCTGCATACACACACCATTGTTTTTTGTTTCTATGCTATTGTTTCTATGCTAATAGCATTTACAATTCATGCAAACTTGAAGATCAATTGTACTAGATAAGGTGTTCATGCCTTTAGCTTTTCAATCAACCTAATATACATAAATATTGCCAGTTCTAACACACAATGGCTTAGTAATGCAGATCTTAACTCACACTAACTGTAAACATCAACAAGCATCTAAAGAACAGAACCAATATAAAATGTCAGTTTATTTTACTGAAGAAGTGAAAACATATAATCACACAATATGTTTCATATTTATCAATTTTGTGAAGGTGGTGGTGGTGGTAAGCCTTCTGGTTGTTTGAAATGTGCTGATCTAACACTCAATTGACCACGTTGTGGGATTACAGCTAGGCGTTAGCGAATGAGCATAGGAGTCGTCACTGCCAAAAATGGAAATCTATATAAAATACAAAAAAATACTATTTTCCCGTCTAAATGTTAATAACTAAGGAAGTTAAACCATGAATACAAATAAAATTTACATTAATATTACAAATTATGTAGTTAAACAATATTTGAAAGGGAAATATCCCATTGACCCGAAATGCGCTATTTTGAACATCTCAAAACAAGAGTGGTAAATTCAAAGCCCGATATCTCGGAAATGGTGTGGGGTCGCAAGGGGTCGATCCAGCCGATTTTTTTTTTACATACTTAACTTCATTCTTACAAAGAATCTCAAAAATCGAACCACAGGAATTCGAGATTTTCAACTTTGAAAATTGTAAACAGACAAGCACATGACTCATCACTTCGGAACGACCCGACCAACTTCAGTTATAAAAATCGACTTAAAAAGTAACGCTTACCTCGATAATCTCGACAGATATCGCCAGTCCAATGAATCTTTTTTCAAAAAATATGCGTTTTAATCAGTAAACTTTAAAAAATATACTCAATATTTTTATGTTTCTCCGTCTTATGTAAATTTTCTCGCTCAAAATCTTCGCAAGCACGCTTGGAAAATAGCGCAATCTCATTGGTCGAGAAATTCACGTGACAGCTGTCCAACCTCCTCTGAGGCTGGAAGAGCTGGACGGGATGGGCAAAACTCAGATTGTGTTCTAATGTTTCGATTTGAGGACAGAAATAAGTTGATGCAACTAATTGCTTCCTCAGAATCAGAAGAACAAAAAGAGTATTTGCAACAGTGGATGCGTTGTTTCCTACTGCATGTCTTCTCTCTGTCGGAGAAAGCTAATTTTGGAGTACTTTGGTGACACATCAGAAATTCATTACAATGGAACTTGTGATAACTGCCTAAAACCACCATCCGAGCCTAAAGAGTATACAACTGAGGCCATAAATGTGTGCTGTTGAAGAAATGTGTGCCTTAAATGCGAAGAATAATATAAAAGAGCCTGCACTCACATTTAAAGGTTCGAAGTCTAAGAGGGACGTAGAGAGCAAAGGCTTTCAGAACATTCCACATTATGGCACAGGGCAAAAAAGTTTTAAAAATGATGGAGATGCAATGAAGTTTATTCAGCACTTAATTATTAATGGTGTTTTAACTGAGAACATGCGAGGTGCAGTGGACAGATTTACAACACCGTATATTTCCCTTGGAGAGAAAGCTACTTTATTGAAAAATGGAGAAATTAATATTCTTCTCAGATTGTAGTGTACTATGAGTATGGTACACATGCAGACTACCATCATGTACTGATATATATGCTGTGTTGATGAGAAATTGTGATTATTAATCATTTTTGTTAACAACACACTTAAATTATTCAATGTACAGTGTATATACTTTTAAAATTATTTGGAATTAGACAGAATAAAAATTTTACAAATCGGGGTCACCATAAACTATGTCATTACTTTGTTCATCATTTAACATTAATTAACAGGCATGTTGTTCCAATAAAAAACATTCCTGCCAACTGTGGATAGTAATCTAGTGGCTGACTTATACAACCTGCTTGTCGCTCTAAAAAACCAGCAATTTAATTGTCTTCTTGTTCCATTTCATCTTGTTCTAAAATGTTTTCAAAATATATTAATCGAAATGAAGGGAAACGTTCGTGAAGGTTTGCCTTTAGTTTCTCTGCAACTTTCATTTCCCCTTTTGACACGACGTCCAAGTACGGATTTTTGACCTTTTTTGTGACTTCATTTGTTCGCAGAAGTGGAAACTCTAGAGTGTGGCTTTCTTGTGACACTTGGAAGAATTTGCTTTGAAAACAAATTCACATACCTTTAATGATATCAGGAAACGAGCTTTGGGGCTTGTGCTCAGTCGTGCGGTAATAATTGAAAAAGTGAAGGTGAGAATAAGCACTTCGGACCGATCGCAGCAAATTGAGGTTGCCCATAAGCCGTTTGCACATTTGAACTGATGTGTGACCAACAATTATAAAACACGATAATTATCTGCGTTTCAGAACTTTCAGAAAAACGGTGTAAAAATCGCTTACATGTTGAGTATGTTTTTAACGGTTGAACAACGTATGTTTATAGAGATAGCACACCAAATCCCCGCAACGTTTTCCCAAACGTAAAATTAAGTAAGATCTCCAGCTTCTGTGGGTGAAAGGGTAGGGCTTGGTGTACACCCACCGCCGCGATCGCTTGCTCTTCCCGCGTGAAAGTAGCGTAGCGTTGGACCTCTGCATGGGCAGCAGGGTTTTCACGAGTGAGACGGCCATGAGCGCGGAAAATAGATCGCAGTTTGGCAATCGTGTTCTTAACAGTGCCTGCTGCAAAGCGAGTTGGACAAGAACAAGAGGTGGGCGACGCGCGAGGGCAAGGTCGAAGGTGCACTTTCGTTCTCCCCCTGTTTTTAGACTTATAAGAAAACGCACGACTTCCTCCGCCGTGCAAGACGTAAATGTTTTGGCCGGATCCTCAGACTTGAGATCCCGAGAAACCGACATAACCGATCCTACAGACTTGTTTTCTGGCGCTCATAGGGTTTTTTCCGAAATGTAGAGCTAAAACTTGACAAGTGGTTCTCAATTGCAACGAAATCGAATTCGTCATGTTCCTCAGTGACGACGGGTTTGCTCGTCCGCTCTCCACACGCCTGACAAAAATTGGCATCAAAGTCGTTAAGGTGGCCGCATGCCGAGCAAGATGATGCGGGCTTCCAACACGCTCAGTCTGTTGAAAAGAAATGAATCACACATAAAAAAAACGCAGAGGGTCACCAAACCCAATGAAAAGCAAACAAATCGTATTGGAGGGGTCTGGAGACGATACCGCGTGGAGAGGGGAACAATAAAACACACGAATCGCCTTTCTGCCTCAACAGAACTGTCTGTATCGACCGAGCCTCTAACAACGGCCACCAATAGCGAAGGGGGTGTATATCATATATACGTGATTATAGTGACGGAGATAATCGACCAGGAAACGATTATTGGGCCCGCCAGCAGGATCGGAAGAAAAACGTACAAATTCAGAGAACATGGAATCTCTTAAGCAAAAACATTTACTCCCGTAGGCCATGGCGTAAAATGTGGACGGGGGTTGCTCGCGCTGTCATGCAAGGCATTATTGTCCAACGCGCATAAATCAAAGGCGTGAGGGCCAAATTTGTGATCCAACATAGCCCAAACTGGCGCAGTTAACGTACAGTCCATATCCGATAACGTCTTCAACGGTGCATCTGCGACGTTAGAAGAAGAAGGTAGGTGGGAAAATGTTAGGTCTAGATTGTTGTTACGTGCGCAAAGGATTGCGTCCCATTGCCGATGCCACGACTGAACGAACCCCAAACTGTCCATCCAAACATCCACTCGAGTATTTTAGAGGCGAATTGCGAAAGAGATCAATGCCTGTTCCACCGCACAAGCCTCGAGGATGCTGATCTGCGGAGGGTTGTCTAACCAGTAATCACTGATGACCGAGCGATGACCAGCTTGAAGCTAAACCGCACCCCATCCGGACTTCGACGCATCAGACTGGATCTCTACGATTCGATAGAATGCCGCTCTAGGCGCTATGGTAGATGTCTATCCCATAATTCCGGTGACAACCAATAATCCAGTTCCTCGCGAAGTTTGGTTTTGATGCGGATACTCTGACGGTTGTTTTTGGTTTGAAAACCTATGGTGGCGAAGAGTTCTCTCGTATAAAGCTTGCACATGGGAATGCCTAAACTGAAAGTTTTCATCTTCCCTGCTGCCTGGAGGGTCCGTTGGGGCACGCTGTTCGCTTCCAGTGTTGCCCGTAAAAAGGAGAGGAAATGTTCTCGCTTATCCTCAGGAACGATAAAAGCCTGAAGGATGCAATCTATCCAGAACCCTAGAAAACGTGGCCGAGTGGACGGAGTAATCTGGCACTTCGATAAGGAAAAGAAATACCCTGCTCGAGTCAGGATAAAACAAGAAATGTAGGCTGCGGCCTCACTGAGGACTGGATGCGGGGGAGACATACTCGGATATACTCGGGATATACTCGGAGATCGGAACGCCAAACGTACGGATAGTGGCGAGCCCAAGCGTGTGGTAAATGTATGCACTTGCCTTCCAGCCGAAAGGGAGAACACAAAACACAAAATACCAACCGGCGAACTGGAAATCAAAGTAAGTGTGACCCACTTTTGCCGTCAAAAACTGCTTGGAAATGTCCTGGGATATGGAAAGCGATTTCATCAACGGCTTTTTACAGTACATTCAACAAATTTAATCATTATCAATAATTTATATCTTTCATACTCAACAATTTAAAATGCTTCTAAATCAAAGACTCAGTTTTGGTTAGTCAGCACTGTCAACAACCCAGTTGAGTTGTCAACAAATAGAGCTTCCACTTTAAAATGAAATTTCTTCTGATAATTTTTTTTGAAATATCAAAATTTTTTTATATATAATATAATGGAGAAGGCAACTAAATCCAATCAAACATACCCTTTCAAACAAAAGCACGTATTCAAGAATATTGGTGAGCTGCACGTTTTATATTCAAATGAACTCAATCGTAAAGTAAATATTTCAGCATTTTCGATGACGTTTTAGAGTGCGACAGAGATGAATACATATAAAACAGTTGTAGACACCTTTCCAATGGGAATTTCGTAAACAGATCGGCGAATTATACCATAATTTAGCACATGATTTGTGGGATTCGTTGAGGAAAAAGTCATAGACACGTCGTATTTCTTTTTGCATGGTTGAAAAAATAGCAGGTGCGTTTAATGTTATTACTTCTCTAAAAGGATCTCCATGGACAATGGCATTTTATAGAAATTGCCTTTTGTAAGAATTTAAGTATTGATTACATTAATAATTAAGAGCTGACCAATATTAACAATGAAATGAATCAAGTGTATTCTGTATGTAGGATCTGGCCCTGTGTGTGTTATTAGAGAAATTCCAATAGTCATCCATCACTTTGTATTAAAATTTTTGTTGCAGAAAACGCTTAGTGGGTTGTGCCAAGTAAGGTGTAACTGCCTCATATAAGGTAAAGATGGGTTATAAGAAAAATGCAAGTTGAGCTTCAAGCCTTCAAATAATTTATTTTTTACCTTTTTTTCCTGACATTAACTATTGTATTTTAACTCAATGATATAGATCTTTTAATATACAGCCTAATAACCTGTATCTATATCTTACCAGGCTGACTGCTACCTTGACACATCTGCACATATTTCAATTGCATTAAATAGTACTGCATTACAAACCTTTATTTTAAGACATATTCACAGAAAAACCCTAAACTACTAAGAAAATAATTAACAGACCTTACCAGTACCATTTATTCATTTTATTCCACTTGCATTTTTCTTATAACTTATCTTTACCTTATATGAGGCAGTTACACCTTATTTGGCACAACCCAATAAACGTTTTCTGCAACAAAAAATTTAATACAAAGTGATGGATGAGCATTAGAATTTCTCTAATAACAAACACAGGGTCAGATCCTACATACAGAATACACTTGATTCATTTCATAGCTCGAGCTCATACAGGTCAGCTCTTATTAATGTAATCAATACTTATAAATTCTTACAAAAAGCAATTTCTATAAAATGCCATTGTCCATGGAGATAATTTTAGAGAAGTAATAACATTAAACGCTCCCGCTATTTTTTCAACCGCCCAAAAAGAAATACGATGTGTTTATGACTTTTTCCTCGACGAATCCCACAAATCATGTGTTAAATTATGGTATATTTCTACAACTGTTTTATACGTATTCATCTCTGTCGCAATCTAAAACGTCATCGAAAATGTTGAAATATTTACTTTACGATTGAGTTCATCTGAATATATAACAGGTCCCTAATATTCTTGAATACGTGCTTTTGTTTGAAATTGTATACGTTTGATTGGATTGAGTTGCTCTTTTCGTTATATTTTATATCTAAAAAATTTGAAAATTTCAAAAGAAATTGCATTTTAAAGTGGAAGCTCTATTTGTTGACAACTCAACTAGGTGGTTGCAGTGAACTCAAATAAGACTGGAACGCTCACTCTGCCGGAAGTTTGAAGTCAAGATGGCGGACACTGAAGCCTTTCTTGTAGGTATGATCCAGGCCTCTGGCGCGGAAATTTAGGTAAAATTATGGCGGCTGATTTAAAATACGGATTTAAAAGTCTCGTCTAAGACTCAATTAGTCAATTTACGGACATTTTTTTAATAACAATAACACAAAAAATAGCATGTATTCTATACGAAGAACTATTGGATACACTTAATGAAACAAGAAATAATTTCTGTACAACATTGTTCGAGAAAACGTTGTATACAGACTTCAAAATAAAAACAAAAAGTTTTGTTAATAGCCATCACTCACCTGTCACCTCGTCACTCACAACATGAAAAACAACAAAAGCTCTACAGCCTCTAAGCGCATAAACCTTTCATTTACTGTGTTTTAATTACTTTTTCTGAAGTTTATATATATATATATATATATATATATATATATATATATATATATATATATATATATATATTACATATTTCTCTTCAAAAACTGATCCTCCCAAGTACTCTATAACCTGATCGACAGAGAGCAAAGTTTTTCAGTATTTTAACACGATAATTTTGAAAGGCAAAAATAAGGAGATATTTATAAAACAAAAAATGCAAAATGCCAATAAATTGCACAATTCATGGGTGCAAAAGTAATGGATATAACAATGAGGGGAAAGAAAACAACTATATATTTCATTTCACAGGCAAGTTTATTCAGGCATTCATAACAACAGTGATATATGTCATGTCTGAAATGCAAGGCAATTGGTTTCAAAATATTTGATAACAGAAGTACAAGCCACTGAAAATAATTAATGTTTAAATAAAAGAGCATTTCTATAAAATGAAGTATTAATTCACTTGTTTTAAAGAAACTTACAGTTTTACAGAGTAATATACAGATTACAAGTATTTAAAAAATTAATATTATACTAAACCATAATTTGTATGTACAGGTTTCTTTTGAAGGATGTGGATATGCTCCAGAAAAGGGAAAATGCTGTCATGGCAATAAATAAGAGCAACCAAGCATGGAAAGCCACTCGAGTTTCATCTGTAGCAAGCATTTAGACCACCAAGACTACATCATTCCACCAACCTCTGATAATTAAGCCCTGTAGATTAAAAAAATATGCAGTGCCATCATTGTTTTCAACATTGGAGCAACCTAGTGCATTGGGCCTTACTACGCTGAAAGTGATAGACTAGGAATTCCCAGAAAACGCTCCCACCCCAGAGAGTTAAGTGGCATGTCACCCGCAGCTAAGGTGTTTCTAGACCACAACTACTCAAAACAAATGCCAGATGAAGAGGATATTAACGATGAAGAAGATATGAGCAATGGGGAGCAAGAAGAAAAGCCAGATTTGTCACAAAAACTAAAGCAAAAAATTAAAAATTTGCAACAGCAACTAAGAAGATCAAAAGCAAAATTAAGTAACATGAGCAATTTAATTTCCCACCTACAAGAAAAACTGGTCATCAGTACAGAACAGGCAGGATTATTGCACGCAGCATTTGACAACCTTCAGCTATCACTTTTTAAAAACACCAAAACAAATGCCAAAAAGAAACCACAAGGAAGAAGATATGATGATCAGGTTAAGGAATTTGCTCTGACTCTTTATTTTTATTCACCTAAGGCCTACAAATACGTTCGACCCAAAATTCCACCACCTAATCCTTCAAATCTACGAAAGTTGTCATCCTCCGTCAATTGTGAACCAGGCTTTTTTGAAGAAGCTTTTGATGCACTAGCAAGCGAGGCCAGTAGAGATGCAATAAAAAAGGACTGCTGCATGATGATAGATGCAATGGCTATAAGAAAGCAAACAATATACGAGCCAAAGAATGATTGCTATGTTGGTTTTGTAAACTATGGAGAGGGTGGTCCAATTCCTGACGATCCAGACACATTGGCTACAGAGGCACATGTTTTTCTTCTTGCTGGCACAAGAAGCAATTGGAAATGCCCTATTGGTTACTTCCTGACGGATAAAATCGCATCGAAGACCCAAACACAATTAATCAAGACAGCTCTGATAAAAGCCGCTGAAGCAGGACTCAAAGTGTGGTCAATTACTGCAGATGGAACATCTTTGAATATGAGTACCTTCGAGCAATTAGGATGCAAGTTTGGTTCCACATACGAGTCATTTCAAACAAAATTCCCCCACCCAACAACTGGAGAAGACGTATTTATAATTGCAGATCCTTGCCATATGCTCAAGTTGGCAAGGAATGCCCTAGCATTCCTTGGCACCATCAAAGATGACGAAGGCCAACCAATACGATGGGACTACTTCAAGGAACTAAACAAGCTTCAACAAGAAGAGGGGCTAAAGATGGGGAAAAAAATTTCACTGAACCACATCAAGTTTGAAAAGCACAAAATGAATGTGCGTCTTGCAGCACAAACACTGAGTTCTTCTGTTGCAGATGCCATTGAATTTTTAGATGTTGGCATGAAAAATTCCAAATTTCATGACAGTAAGGGCACTGTCAAATTTGTAAGAATGATCGATCGGCTTTTTGATGTCCTAAATTCAAGAAATCCTGTGGGGAAAGGATTCAAACAGCCTCTACGTGTCACAAACAAAGCAACTTATGAAGAAGTTCTGAAATCAACAGCAACCTATTTGTTATCATTACAAGTAGGTTCACCATCTCAACTCCTGGCAACTCACAGAAGGAAAACTTTCATCATCGGTTTTGTAACCGACATCATATCAAATATTAACACGGCCAACCAAATGTTCACACTGCCTATCAACCCCTTCAAGTACATTCTAACTTACAAGTATTCCCAAGACCACTTCTCTTCTCTTGCGTGCGACCAAGGGGAGGTTGGAATAATAATCCAAACACATTGCTACTCAAATATGCTCTTCGACAAATGATGATGAAAAATGCCATCACTGCTTCTAAAAATGCCAACTGTGTGGAATTTGAAACCAACACCATCAAACCAATTTTTCACAGGAAAAAACACAGGGCACCACTTGGCGAGGAGGGCATGTATGAAAATGGCACAACACAAGATGAAAGCGAAGAAGCAAAAGAAAATTTGATATTCCAGCATTTAGATCAGAACATTTACTCTGAATTTATTTCCAACATTTTATTCTACATTGGGGGATTTATTGTGAAGAAATTAATTAGGAAGGTTACCTGTGAAAGATGCCAGGAACGTCTTGTTGGCAACATAATTCTGCAATCATAATTATCAGATCATGACTACTGTGGAGCGTCCACGTATGACGAAGTGTCTTCAGCCTCTGCATTGACCCTGTTCGTCAATAACGGTTGATTAAAAGTACCATCCAAATCCGTGTTTCGGACGATCGAACGATGCAAACACATTTTCAGGCAGTCAGTTATCGCGAACGGCATCAGCACTGTAAAAAAAACTAAAAAACAAAATGATTGTTAACGTTTGCCATCATTTGCTTTTTGAAGCCAGCCAATCAGTGTTTGAAGAGTACAAGGGGGAAAATAAACACCAGCTAAAGCTAATCAAATGGACTGCAGATAAATACTTCACGCTGCGATTGTTCACCTACGGCAAACATTTTAGTGAGACAGTTGGGCAATATGGATTGCCTAGTTCCAGGCACCAGCTGAACAAATTCATTTTGTTTAATATTCAGCAGAATCATATATGTAAATAAGTTTGAATACTTACCTTTCTAGCCATTGATCCTCAGGAAAAATTCTTTTATATACGTTCGAATTTTGTCTAAATATTTTGACGACCCAAACATGATATGTAATATACATTTAATATTCCATCGATTACCTATTCTTCTTTAGAAATATACTCTCCCTTGAAAATTGTTTGAAAAAAGCGTAAAATCCTGCATGATTCAAACAAAAAGTACAAAATTTATCCATTTCAACGAGTTTCCAAAAAATATAACCGGCCGCGTCGCCATGCTTCCACCCTTCGTGACTAGTCCACGCAAAAAACACGCGTGTTTCCTTTGGAATTTCCGCGCCAGAGGCCTGGATCATACCTACAAAAAAGGCTTCATGATCCGCCATCTTAGCTTCACTCATTAATGAGGGAAAGTCAGAGAGTGAACGTTCCAGTCTTATTTGAGTTCACTGGGTGGTTGACAGTGTTTTGGGTTTTGTTGATTGAGATTTCGCTTGCTTAAAGGTGACATAAATCTTTTGGGTTCATGTTGAAAGGGGGTGGTTGCATCAGGAGAACCAAAACTGAGTCTTTGATTTAGAAGCATTTTCAATTGTTGAGTTTGAAAGATATTAATTATTGATGATTATTAAATTTGTTGAATGTACTATAAAAAGCCGTTGACGTTCAACGAGTTTGTTGAAATTGATAGATTTTTTATGCTTGAATTTTGCACTAAATCGCTCTCCATACTGGGAGGACGTCTGTAACTTGGCAAGTCTGTAATATGATCCAGTTTAAAAGGCAGTTCACGCACCCAGAGGTTCAGGAAACGCTCATCGTGACAAAGACGCGGTTTTGTTGGCTCAACTGTGAGGGGTAAAACTAGCAAAGGCGGGTCACAGTCACCCACCTTTCCCCACACCCGCACTGAACCCGACTTGACCTACTCAGTTATTGTGCTTGAAACGAAGGTGTTTAACTCATCGCAATTAGCCGCGTTGGGAATGACCGTTGGTGGTGGTAAGGGGCGTATCGTACTCCATTCTGCGAAAATGGCCTCGGAAGGGACGGAAAAATCATGAACATTTACTCTTTTCCGGATGATATTGAAGAAGAGCTCCCTTTGAAGGAGATATAGCTCAACATGGTTGTGTATTTCTCCCGCAACAAACCAAGACGGGTCGCGAAAACGAAATTGATCTAGTCGGGCTAAATTAAACGAGGTACTTTCATTGCTAGCCCAACGGGGGTCTAGGGGCCAACGAAGGGGAATGCCCATCAACTGTACACCATTTTATGCTGCTTGAGTGACGCTGTGAATCAATTGACCTGGTCAACTGGAGTCGTGAGATGACCCCCTCTGGACCAACGAGATGAAAACAGGAAAACTGCCAAACGAGAGACCCAAAACAACAGCCTGAGATCGGGAATTTTGGAATGTTTTATTTCGCTTTTGATAAACTTGATTTACAAGTGGGAAATCTAACACGCGTACATATTATACATAAATGTTAAAGTACCTATATCACTTGTGGGATCATTACGGATTTGAATAGGGCTTGTAAAATTTGTTTATAAGTTCTACAACCTTTTTTGATATAATTAAATTGTTTCGATAATACGTTGGTTGGGGGGACTGGGACTCAGGAATGATTTACAAACACGCCGTCTTTATTATGTAGACATGAAGAGTTTCACTGGCGATATAGTTTGCGCTTTTCAAGAAAAAAATGCGGGAACGGTGCGTTGTGTATGGCTGCAGCAACTGGGCGAATTTTATTTTCTCAAAATATTTTACGTTATTGGAAGATCGAAGTAAAATTACAATTGATTATAATTATTATGTTTGACAAGAACTTCGTTCCTGAGTCCTAGGCCCCCGAGCACGACGGAAATTTAGGCAAATCGTCATGCTTAGATGTAAATATTTCCAAAACTATTTAACTATATCAAAAAGGGTTGTAGAAGTTATAAACTAATTTTTCAAGCTCTATTCAAATCCGTAAAGATCCCACAAGTGATATAGGCACTTTAAAGCTAACAGAACCTAACGTTTTGGTTGTCTGACAGCATACGGCTGGGGCCGCGGACAATTTCTTGCAAAATGACCATAACATCCACAGGAATAGCATGGCCTGCGATTTTTCGGGCGAAATGGTGGCTGGGAGGCAGTTTGGTTTGCGGAATGGGAGGTGTGGGGTGAAGCCTCCGCGTTTTGGCGTGTGTCTTATTCCAGCATCAAATATCTAATCATATCTAGAGACCTTCATAAAAAGAGAACAAAGAAATATAATTGTGTGGTTCACTGGAATATATAATTATAAATCCGAGAGAAATAAAGTCAACTCGGAAATAAAAATGGCCAAAACAGTCTATTATCAAACGAAAATTAAGGAAATGTAGGGACAAAAACACGGATGAGCTTAACTTTATTACAAAGTATTTATTAATATCAACAATTGATTGATGAGCCTACAAGAGAAACTGACTTATCGAAAACCTTAATTGACCACTTCTATTCCAATAAAATAGAAAATACTGTTTTAGCAGGAGTTTCTAAAACATCTATTAGTGACCACAACTTAATATTTGGTAGAAAAAAGTCTCCATCCTTGAAGTGCGAGGAGCATATCATCGAATTTCGTGATTTCAAAAATTTTAGCGAAGAAAATTTTCTTCGTAACTTAACACCTTTGCAAACTCTCAATCTCACAAATTATCCAATCCCAACCAAATGCGGTGTGTTTGGAAAAAAATTTACGAAAATTATTGACAATCATGCTCCGCTCAAAACACGTAAAATTATTTCAAAGAAGCGCACACCATGGATAACTAAGCAAAGTATTCATAGGAACAGTAGCGTAGCCAGCCTGTCGATTTGTCCCGCTATGCTAACATTTTAGTGTTCACTGACTGTAAACACAATGGATTTCTAAAGACATGAATAATTATAGTAACTCGAAATTTACATAGCGGGACAAAATCGTCAGGCTGGCTACGCCACTGCATAGGAAGAGGCTAAAGAATTTTATAAAGAAAAAATCTTTGTAAAACTAAAAGAGAAAACGATTGGTACGCTTTCAAATTTGCTAAAAATTCGTATAATAAATTGATCAAACCAACTTTTTAAACACATTACACAGCAGAAATTCATAAAAATCAAGGAAATGCAAATACCTTACCTGGAAATCGATCAATAACTTAATTCATAAATCGAAAAAATAAACAAATATGAGTGAAATTTGCAATAGACATGGTGATACAATTGACACAAATGATATTCCTGATGCTTTTAATAATCATTTCACAGATCTAAGTAAAATCTTATCGCAAAAATTGCATCAACTCCTATTCTCCCAGAAATCTACATGAGATACACTAGGTGTGTGTGATACCTAGTGAGATAAGTGAATTAAAGATCTTTCAAATTGTACAATTTTGACAACAATGTCACTTAATAAGGCAACCGGATTAGATAAACTGCCAACAAAACTTGTCAAATTAGCAGCTCCGTACATTACCAAACCACTTACTGCGATATTCAATAGGTCTATATCAACTGGAATATTCCTTTGCGAATGGAAAGTTGCCAGAATTACCCCAATTTACAAAAGCGGTGTTAAATCTGATATGAATAATTATAGACCTATATCTGTCATTTCGATAATTGCCAAAGCAATGGAAAAACTTGTATTTAACCAACTTTATACTTATCTACAACAATCAAATCTTTTAACAAATTCACAACATGGTTTCAGACCTCTCTACTCAACTGTCACTGCATTGCTAAAAATGACAAATCAGTGGTATCAAATATGGATGAAGGCTTAATCGACGGAGTTGTTTTTCTGGACTTAAAAAAGGCATTCGTTACCGTTGACCATAACATATTACCTAAAAAATTATATATTCATGGGGTGAGAGGTAAAGCCTATGATTGGTTCAAGTCGTATCTAACAAATCGTATCCAGTACTAGCTACCAGGTTAATAGTTAATTATCTGGGCAACGTACAATTATTATTGGCATTCCACAGGGCTCATTACTCGGTCCTCTATTGTTTCTTATTTAAATTAATGATCTTCCCAACAGCTTAAAAAATATGGACTGAGATATGTTTGATACTAAAATAGGAACTGCAGGTAGACATAAAATCAATTACAGAAAACTTAAACACTGACCTGGCCAATATTTCAGACTGGATGTCAGCCAACAAATTAAGTTTGAATAAGAGCAAAACTGGGTACATGATAATTGGATCTCCCCATAATACCAAAAGTGTGCTTCGGATTTACTAATTGAAATTGAAAACACGCCTATTAAGCGAGTTAGCACCACTAATTCACTGGGTCTGATGCTCGATGAGACTCTGACTTGGCATTCTCAAGTAGAACTCATTACGAAGAAAGTGAACAGGAGTTTTTATGTTCTGAGACGACTTCGAGAGTTCTCAGACTTGAAAACTCTTGTTACAGCTTATAAAACCTTGGTCCAACCACACTTTGACTATTGCTCACAAATATGGGAATGCCTTGGAATTACGTTCCAAAATAAACTGCAACGCCTACAAAACAGGGCAGTCCGTATCATTACAAAGCGTGGAGATGACTATAGGTTTGTAGACATACTTAATGAACTTGAGATACCAATTTTAAGTGTTAAAAGAAATAACCAATTATGCACTACAATGTATCAGGTAAAAATAGCATAGTTCCTGACTATCTCTTTGACCTTTCCACGAAAACAAACGCGGTGCATGACTATCAAACTAGACAAGCTGAGCATAATCTTTTATCACCTAAGCCAAATACAAATTTTAGCGAAAAATCTTTTTCATACAAAGGTGCAGTGGCTTGGAACAATTTAACATTCAATAAAAAAAACTCTGAATGTTGCTGTCCAAGTACAATTTATGTAAATCGTGCGGCCACACTTGATCCCATAATTGAAAGACCTCGGTTTTCAATTTTGAATTTTGAAATTTGTTAACGTCAACCAGTCAATCAGATCGCATATTTACTGTAACGTAGGGCAGACCGGGTCATAGGATCCTGAAAGCTGTTCACAAAGCTTAACAAATCGCAAATTCACGTGCTTGCAAAGGCTTTTAAAACAAAAGAATGTTCGGAAAAATTATTGTTTCAAGCAAGATAGTTTGCACACAGATTTTTTGTGTCTATTTTTTGTATTTAAGTATGAGTATTTCCATGTGTAGGTTTGTGCCAACAGTTCTTGAAATTGAAAATTTCAGGGAGAGTTGCAAACCTTATGAATCAATATACATACATGCGTGCGTGCTTGTAGCAGGCTACCTGTGGTTTAACTCCACTTCAATTATATATCTCAAAAAGTAAGAATGCTGATTTTTGGTGAACTTCGTCGGTAAATCGTGGTGATACACTCCCCTAATTGCAAGACCTCGGTACGTCCTGGAGAAAATGCAATCAAAATTGTACGTATCTTGTTCCCGATTGGCTTATTTACATCCCATATTGTAAGGTGTAGTTATCACGTCTGTATTTCCGGCGAGGAAACCCCATTTATATTGCATTTGGGTGAAATTGTTACAACTACATAATTATCATAAACAAATGAAGCATTACCGAAGTTATTCAAATCGATTGTTTTAAAATACTTTTTATTAAATGTTCTTTCACTTTTACTACATTAAAATTAATATTTATCCCATGCATGCATTGACTACTATATGTTAAATAAGAAATCGAATTTTTATTTAAAAAGAAACTCACACATTTTAAAAACTTTAAAAGTTTTGTAATAAGGTTCAAACTATAGCCTATCCTGATACATTTCACCAACGATGAGGTACCGTATAAAATGGCAGTGAATATGCTCATGTTCCGTTTAACATTAATTTTTATCTACGTCTTCTCGGGTGATATTGCAGGAACATTATAGTTCTAAATTATCAACAAATATGAAATATTTTAAAAAGCACTAGAGGTGGTATTGCCCAGCAAAACAACAGCAAATACGGGGGAGCGACATTGGAAGCCAAAAATGATTTTAAATGCTGAGATTTATCCGACTTAGTACACTGTACTTTGAAAATCCCTAAAATATTTTTTAAAGTAAGAGAGACAATAACGCAATATTTTTGTTCAAAACAAATTTTGATTTCGGAGCAATGGTAATCGCCAATAATCTAGCGATGGTAATCGCCAAAACATTCTAATCATATTCATATGATTAAATATTTTTCTTGCAAGCGAAGTTAAACTGTACCATGTGGCTTGAACACTGGACCTAAACCTATCCCCATTCGTACTTCCTTAAATTTTACTGTCAATACCCTCTCTTTACTGTAAAATAAAACCTCTATGATCTATTTCGCTGTAATAAATTTCGCTTAATGTGGTCATGCTGATAAAACCGTCGCCTGATGAAAAGAAGAATTAAAAGGAGAATAAATTTTAATTAACTTTCCCCATTAGTTTAAAATTTTAATATTTGCTATATATGCTTATAGGAATGATTATTGTTTCCAGGAGGCAAAATATTGATACTTTACAGATAGCCTAGTATTAGCATATTGCATTTACGAAAAAAGGTGAGCGTTTCACCAGCAATGCGGGTGGAGGTAGCAGCGGACTTGCGCAGTGCACGCCATTAAGAGCAGGCGACCTATAGAACGCCTATAGAAAACGGGCGAACACGATTTCAATGTTATGACTATATTTCGTAGCAAATGATAAAAGTATTGGCTATCGACGATTTGCCATTGGGTCATTCCGTAATATAAATACTACAGACACAGAAGATTAATTTTCTTGGTGAAAGTCACGAGGGGTTTTGCGAGATTAGGAAAGTTTGGAATCATTGCGAATCCGCAAATAAAATTAATAATGTGCAAAATTAAATTAACTTAGACGGCCTCGGCTATTGGAGGGGCCTTAGATTAATTTTTTTCCCACACAATGTAATTCTTCGCACTAGGCAGCGTAATGTTTCGTGTTAAGCGACTAAAGAACGGGGGAAAGAACTAACGTTTAAAAGGCCAACCCAAACATACAATCGCTCGAAGCTAATTTAAAACTTCGATAATAACTTCGTAAGTATCGCGATTCGAATCGTTGGGATTTTCAGTGTTCAGGAGCAAGTGAAAGATTATGATCGTTACAAACTTTTGAGAGTGATGCACACAGCTAAGACAACATTAACTGAAAATTGCTCAATTCAGGATAAAATCCAACAAAATTTGTCTCCTACTTTGGCGGGTTCATAAGGCGATGTGTTTAAGGTGCGGCCCAAACGAGCGAGATCCATGAGGTGGAAAAGACAAATCGCATATAAAAAATTACTGTTATACGTATATCTTTGCACTACTGCATGCTTGCTGGGATTAGCACCAAAAACTAACCAATCACAATGATTGAAAATTCAAATGTAAAACATGCACCAAAGCTAACTTAAGAAAGATTGGCATTTATTCGAATCAGTCTCGCAAGTTTTGGAAAACTTGTTGCGTATTTGGAAAAGTAGTTGCGTATTCTTCATGTTTGCCGATAAAACGCCGAAAAATTTAGACAATTGTATGTATACTCTAACAATGCAATGTAACTAGAAAAATTAACCGGATTCAAAACAGGACTTCAACCTCTGATGGGGTATACGTATAGCTCCCTGCAAGGAGGGATTTGGTATTGGGTTGGTTGAACGTGTAACCAGACGGAAGTTGGTAAGTTTCACCGAGATTTGAGAAGGAATTTAGGTCGGTATGTGCGTTGTTTGAGATGTAGAGATCCCAGCCATTCCCAAACGTTGGCCCGTAATAACTACTTCGGTAAATTGCTTGCCCATCATTGTGATTCTTTAGCAAAGACTTGAATGGAGGAAGATTGTCATTGTTACGAAGGGAAAACAAAAAGGAACCTGGAGCAGATACCTGATGTAGATCACCTGTAAAACACGCAATAAACTTTTATTAAATACAAATAATACGCAAAGTAAGGTAACATACAAACATACTCTACAAAAATATTTATAATATCCTTGAGATGGTGCGGAGCACCGTGCGAGGGTACTAATTCCGCTCGGATATTTACACCCACGATGTGCAAATGCGAAACCAAAGTCGTCCGCTATAACGCCTATAATGCAATAGACCTCGCGCTATGGACGGTCTTCTACGTTATTTGTATGTGCCAGTGTGAACTACTAGGCTCTTAATTAGTCGAGACAAAAATTTGTATTTTCAACCGTCAATGAATAATTGGTATTTCGCAAAATTTTGAATAAATTAATAAATTTATATTTTCATAAATATTAAATATATATATTTTTAAATTAAATTAGAGGGAAACTCGAATATGGTCCGGACTTTTCACGGTTGAAAAAATAACAAGACCAAATTTTTGCCCGAATTCACCTTGTAAAATTTCGGAAGATTTTACACTTGATAATATTTCATCCGACAAAGCTTTAAAAAAGTAATTCTTTTGTGGTAAACACAACTTTCATATTCTCAAATGTATCTGACTTTAAATCTGAATGTGTAACGCGATATACGACATTATAATTTCATTTATAAACTCCGTTTTTCCATAGTGACAAAATGAAAAAGACAAGCAAAATATTCGCGTGCAAAAACCGGTCGGGGCGTAACATATAACTTCGGAAGTATGAGACGTCTACCATTTTATGGTAATTAATAATGAAAATAATTTACCATAACACTGGCTATTACGGTGGCCCAAAAGGGTCACCAAACATTCTTTCGAATTGGCTAAATTTTTCTAGGTACAAAATCCTTTTTCGGGGGCAAAACTATAAACGGGAGCAACTCGGTAACTATCGTGCAACAATAATAATCATGATAACAATGAATAATGACTTTCCTGCCACTGTGTAGACTCAACCAATTAGCGCACTCGTATAAGGGCATGCATGTTTTTCTGTGAATTTTGAAGCTAAGTTTCAACCTTCGACGCGACGATGGAATTTAAGTTAAGGAAGTGTACTTATTTTTTTCTTTTGTTACTATTTTTTTGTCACTTTTGCTTCCGAAATGCTGGGATTTTTAACAGAAAGAGCAGTTATATTTTAATTTAAGCTGTATTTTACTGCAGTGGCCTACTTAGCTTGACGATTTTGTCCCGCTATGTAAATTTCGTATTATTATAATTATTCATGTTATAATTATTCATATATATATATATATATATATATGTATATATATTAATATATATATATATAATATTATATATATTTATTTATATATATAATTATATATATATATATATATAATATATATATTATATATATATATATTATTATATATATATATATATATATATATATATTATATATATATATATATATATATATAGAAGGGCTAATTAATTTGACGTGGAATTATTTCAACAATAGCTTATGCACCTTCATCTCTCTCCGCCGAAGCCCTGCCACCACCAACCAGTTATGCTTTTCCCTTCTCCTTTGCAATACTTTTCTTTGCCCGAGACTTTATATTTTCCTAGTATTTCTTTAAATGTTTCGTTTCACGCTTCTGGACACCCGCCTGGCTGTTTGCTGTATACTTTTGTAATCATTCTTTTTCCTCTCAAAGACATCCTTATATATATGCTTCGAACTAAGTTTGTTTTAAGCGACTTTTCGAATTCCGAAAGATAATGCCTTATTTTGGACATCTTGCACGCCTGTATTAGTGTATGTAGTATCCTGTCTCTGATAACAAAGGCGAGTGCGACTTGTAAGTCATACTTGAGTGATCTCAGTGAAAACAAATTGAACAACATTTATTGATGATGACTGCTACCTCAATGAGCAGAACAATATCTTGTTTTGGCACTCCGGGTGAAACATCAAAATGAAATTGATGTAACATTCTTGAAGCAGCTGCAAATGTATCCATCTTGCCTAATGATTGACCCATGTACACACAAGCAAGAGACGCTTGCCGACGATTGCTAACGAACATTATTAACTCGAAATTAATCGTGTCCCTGTTCCTGAGCCTGATACAGCTCAAAACCAAGGCAATTCTGCAAATTTTAACAACATTCATTGTCTCTACTTCAACGCACGATGCCTATAGCTATCCAATATGACTACTAAATTACAAAGTTAGCTACTTCTTTTGACATCATCGCAATTACGGAAACTTGGCTTAAAACTCAAATTGTGAACTTGTACCTAGAAATGATTTCATAATTCAACGAAATGACCGTGTTGACCGAATTGGCGGTGGTGTCATGTTAGCAATCAGAAACAACTTAGTCTTCGTAGAAAAGATCATGAGAATGAGTGTACAGAAACGTTGGCCAGTTGAATTCGTCCGGATTCAAAAAAAAATTGTTGGTTCTTCTATTCTACAGACCACCTGACTCAGACCTTAACTATGTCAAGCAATTTAAGAAAACATTTATAAACTGGTGTCCAATTTAAAGTTTCCATAGTCGTGCGTGGTGACTTCAACCTTCCTTATATTGATTGGTCTACTGGCGTTCCAACAAAATATAATGCAGTTCATACATATTTTCTTAAAACAGTAAAAGATAATTACTTATGGCAGCTTGTTGATTTTCCAACTTGAATGAACAACACCCTGGATCTAATTCTGACGAATATTCCACGGAAAATCTTAAACTTTAATAGACAAGGTTTTGAAGAAATTATTATTTTTCGTAAATCCAAGATCCTTATCTCTAAGAAGAAGAGAGATTATGCAAACATGTTACGAGAGTCAATACTTGGCCCTGTAATGTTTCTTGTCTACGTTAACGATGCCCGAAACTATACATCAATTCCCAATCCACAATTGCTCTTTTTTGCTGATGACTCCAAACTATGCAAAGTCATTGACTCTCCTGACTCAAGAAATCACCTCAAACATGACGACCTTGGCCTGCACCGATGAAGTCTTGATTGGGCAATGGAGTTTAACAAATCTAAATGTCAGATGTTTTGTATTTCGCGAAAGAGAAAGAAAAGTGACGTTTTCTATAACTTTGATGGTCAATTACTAAAAACTTGGTGTGACTGTATGTAATGATTTGTCTTGGTCTAGGTATACATTGAAGAGACATGCATGCAGTGGCTAAGGCGGAAACGCCGCATCAAGAGAGTTTGTAAGGATTTTACTGACACCGGAGTTAGAAAATTGCTTGCTAGTGAGACCTAAATTGGAGTACCATATTCTGACAGACTTATATTCTTGCACCAACATTCTTCCGATTGAATTCAGAAGAAAAATTTCAGATTTATGCCTACTCTTTAAATCAAGGAATGGGATCATTGCCACTGACGTGAATAATTATATAAGAACTTTTAAACCTAGATATTGCTCAAGAAATTACGACACCAATAACTATAACTTAATAATTAAACATAAACAAGACTATTTTAGAAATTTGTTCTTCATCAGATCAGTATAACTTTGGAACACTCTGCACGATCCCATATCCAAGCATCTATCTCAACTTCGTCGGCTGTATTTTCGGCGCCAGGTCTGAAAATTTGGGGGGGGCATTTGAGGGGCAAATTAATATTTTGGGGGGGGCAAAATCCTTCAAACAGAAATCCATAAACCGGTGTGTAATAGATTACGATGTGTCAAAAATTTCAATTTATTACTATTAAATATTATCTTTTACGGCAATAATTTCCGCAGACATTTGAGAAAGGGGGGGCAAAATGGGGGGGCAGAAAAAAATATGGGGGGGCATTTGCCCCCCCTTGCCCCCCCTTGGCGCCGCCACTGCTCCGCGGGCTCTGTATAAATTTAGTATGTCCAAACATTGCACTTTCTGGTTATTTTAGTATTTTTCGCAAATGTTTTCATGCAGTACTGTTTTGTGAATGTGTTTATACATGTACGATTATCTTCTTAATTGAATGTTATTCTAAAACTTGTTTTTTAGATGGGCCGCTGTGTTTGGATGTACTTAATCTCTCAATCTTTGTACATAGACATATAGTTTATACGTAACAAATATTCCTATTCCTTGTTATAAGTATGCACATATACACTAGCGGTCAAAAAGAACTGCTCAACACAAGTTGAAATGCTCTCAAATGAACGTAACTCTCTCTCTGAAAATATATACGAGCAAATATAGACTAGAATACATGCTAAGCTATATGAAATAGTAATATTTTGTTGACCCTCTTTTGGCCTTATAATTGATTTTGCCTTACACTGGCGTGGCATACTTTCTGTTAAGGTGGTAATCTTCACGGTGAAAAGAAATTCATCCTATCGACAATCTTTACAACAACCCATAAATCATGGACGCTTTATGAATTAATTCTTTTCTTGCGCTATCCCCTTGACATCGTCCCAAAGATTTTGAATAGGGTTAAGGTCTTTTGACTGTTCAGGCCAATCCATTTCTGTCACTCCCTCTTCCTGAAACCATTGTTTGACTATCTTTGAAGTGTGGCAGGTTGCATTACATTATTGAAATATTGCTTGGGAAAAGAGAATTATCCAAAATGATTATGAAGCTCTCTCCTATATTCGCTTCTTCTTTATGAATTTCTATCTAAACAGTTTTTTTGACCGCTAGTGTACAATAAAAGATTGATTGTTAAGATTCCTGTTACATACAACAATAGCAACATTTGAGCAGTTCTTTTTGACCGCCAGTGTATATGTATATGGAAGCTGGGACATGCTCTCCAGGAAATTTAAACTATTTCATTATTTCCCTTGCTGTCCAAATTCATATTTTAGCGTTTCCTACAATCTGGTTGGCTTCGCGAGCAGCCCGTATGATGCCGTACGAACCGCGCGAGATTTAAAAGCACAGAGCCAACACTAAAATATGAATTCGGACCGCAAGAAAAAAAAATCTATTATTTACCAGTTTAGTCGGTCCGTATAGGGAAATATTTCCCTCGGTCTCAAAAACGTCCCTCGGTCTCAAAAACGTCCCTCGGTCTTCGGGTTCGGGCTGATTTTGAGACCTCGGGAAATATTTCTCTATATATACGGGCATCTGGTAAATAACATAATTTATATACTATAAATACATGCATGCAGCAACCCCTCGCCATTTTAAACGAAGCAAAATATTTCGTGCGCTACCCAGACCTAACTTTCTACATTATTATTATGAAATAATTCCTGCAAATTTTTCGGAAACAAAGACAATCGTAAAGGTGAACAGAAATCACCTGTTTGCCTGCTGCATTACGTTGCAGTTTGAGTGAGTGAACTTTTCTATAGCTAAACCTTCAAAACATCAAACTACCAGAAATTTGCGACATGATAATTTGCATGTATACTAATTTGCATTTAACTTTCAGCATAATGGCCTTCAACTTTTACTATAAAATACATATAGTAAATATACAAAACTTAAAAATGCCGTTGCCTTAGACCTTGCCTACTGTTTGCCGACCTCTAGATCGATAGAGCAGCTGTTTAGAAGCGTTTTGGTGACCAAATTTTTTAGCTTCAGCATTTCTGCAATCTGCCAAATTACTATATTGCTCAAAGTTTTATCCGTGTTCAGTCAACGAACTTATAAAACCGCTCACATGCATTGATTCGAATATCTCGATTCAGGTAGTTGATGAATTGACATGTAATATACCAAAAAAATTGTTAAAGATATTGTCTTTCGTATTTGCGTATAAACTTTTCTGTACGGCTCGGATTTTCACTGCAATCACTTTAGAATATATTATCAGTCTTATCAAGAACTTGAACAATACGAAGGCTATATACACATTTGTTCACAATCAGTTCATTACCAGAAATTTGCGACATGATAATTTGCATTTATACTAATTTGCATTTAACTTTCAGCATAATGCCCTTCAACTTTTACTATTAAATACATATAGTAAATATACAAAACCTTAAAATGTCGTTGCCCTAGACCTTGCCCACTGTTTGCCGACCTCTGGGTCAATAGAACAGCCGTTTCCCAACGTTTTAATGATCGAATTACTTACCTTAGGTATTTCTACGTTCGGCCAACTGATTGTGAACAAATGTGTATATAGCCTTCGTATTGTTCAAGTTCCTGATAAGACTGATAATATTTTTTAAAGAGATTGCAGTGAAAATCCGAGCCGTACAGAAACGTTTATACACAAATACGAAAGACAATATCTTTAACAACTTTTTTTGGTATATTACACGTCAATTCATCAACTACCTGAATCGAAATATTCGAATCAATGTGAGCGATTTTATATTAAGTTCGTTGACAGAACACGGACAAAACTTTGAGCAATATATTTTTAAATTTGGCAGATTACAGAAATGCCCAAGCAAAAAAATTCGGCCACCAAAACGTTTCTAAACAGCTGCTCGACCGATCTCTATAGAGGTCGGCAAACAGTAGGCAAGGTCTAGGTCAACGGCATTTTTAAGTTTTGTATATTTACTATATATATTTTATAGTAAATGTTGAAGGCCATTATGCTGAAAGTTAAATGCAAATTAGTATACATGCAAATTATCATGTCGCAAATTTCTGGTAATGTGGCCGAACGTAGAAATACCTAAGGTAAGTAATTCAATCATTAAAACGTTGCGAAACGGCTGTTGTATTGACCCAGAGGTCGGTAAACAGTAGGCAAGGTCTAGGGCAACGGCATTTTTAGGTTTTGTGTATTTACTATATGTATTTAATAGTAAAAGTTGAAGGCCATTATGCTGAATGTTAAATGCAAATTAGTACAAATGCAAATTATCATGTCGCAAATTTCTGGTAATTATGAGAGCACAAATAATTATAATAACCATACAAGGACTAAACGTCGAATGTTGTTTTGCGATTATTTATTTTATTCAATGATTTTACCGACTATATAAGCTGCAAAATGATATTTGTTTTATCACAACTCTGAAGTACACTTTTGAGAACACTTTTTAAAGTTTAAGCGGTGATGTAAAGCTTTAAACGGTCGGTTAGCTCTTTCTAAAACGAAATACCAAACTCGTACTTGTCAAAATAACAATGCACTCTTACAGCAAACACTGAATAAGCAAAATATAGACAGCTACCACTTCAAAGATTATAAACTACGAGTCGTTCCTATTTCAGTAACTGTTTCTGTGCTGTGTTGATCTTTAAATCTTTTATTATTGTTTTAATATTTGACACCATGATCTCATTTTATATTTTTTAAAAATTGTTTGCAAAAGTGAAAAATAAAATGCTGACGCTCTCATGCATGCTCTCTTTTTATCTTAGCCAATCAGCAAGTTGTAGACGACCGTTCTTTCTTCGTTCAAATTTCGCGCATGCGCACAACTACTATGACCATCAAACGTCCATGACATTTGGGCAACTTTGGATTCGCCTATGTTCTGTCAGAATACCCGAGTGTAATTCCTAATCTCCGGGCGGGACTAGTACCCTCGCACGGCGCTTCGCGCCGGCTCGGGGAATATATGAAAGCGCGATTTGCCGTATTTCGAGCTGAATGTTAATCTATGTTATTCATTACCAATCAGCCTTTTCACGTGAAACCGAGCAAAAATGCGCGCCTGTACACGGGACCAATTTCTCGCCGATTAACTTTCAAACAGATCCGTATATATAAGCAAATTTTTTAAAAAATTCAGACTCATATCGCACTATTGCGGTACTCATAAATGCATTCCAAAAATGTTTGCAACTAACAAAGGTTTTAACGAAATACTGAATAAAAGCGAAAAAAGAAGAAACATTATATCAATTATGAAGGGTAAGGATAATATGAAAATTTAAAAATCATCAGGGTCTTACCGCTAGAAGCCCATGAAACAGTCGAATATCCACCAAATATAAAACGCTTATTATCTTTCACAACCTTGACAATCGTCAATGTCGGTAATTTTCCATCGCATAGAGAATGAAATGTTGAAGATTCCCATCCATCTCTCGAAGCACGCCAACAAATATTCCAGACTTTTTTTGGTTGCAACCATTCAATCAATTTTTCATGAAAGTCACCTGGTTCATTTTTCAATATTTCTTAAACGCAAATGTTGCAGTAAGTATATACACGTTGAAATTGATCACGATTTGAATGCGTTAAAGTAGTTTATTATTAGTTTTTTGTAGGCTTACGTTCTGATTGGTCGAGTTGTGACCATTTGAGTGTATTTAAATAGCAACAATCCACGAATTGGAATGCTGCAAATTCATTGCATTGCCAAAACGGCGGGAATTAATACGTAAACAAACAAAAAAATTGCTTAGCGACGACAATATTGAGAAAATTGTTGATGAACACCTAAAAATACGAAATGAACAACTGCATGGGGGAGGGGGGTGTTTCCGTATTTAAAGGTAAACATGCATTATTTAGTTAAGTCTTTATGTGTATCAATTTTACAAAAGTCTTTATGTGTTTACTCAAAATGAATATTAAATGCAATAAGCACTCATTTCTCAAACCCATTTGCCAAAAGTATATTTAAATTAATTTAATTTTTTTATATATATATATTTTTTTTTATTAATTATTGTGCCTCGACGATTATAGGGACAAGTATTCCACACGTGGCACGAGAAAGCTACAGTAGGTGTTTTAAGGTAAAATGCTGGGCAATAATAAGAACTTACTGACTGAGAGTGAGGTCTGTACGGTAAAATATCAAACCGAGGTCGTGCCGTATTGACCGAGCGATAACGAGGTCAATACGGCACGACCAAGGTTTGATATTTTACCGTACAGACCGAACAATCGAAGTCAGTAAGTTATTTATTATATGACTGAATATGACTGAATTTGGGAAAACCATAAACACGAATAATAATTCATTTCGAATTGCTGTTGTTTTTCCCGAGGGCAATAAAAATTGAGCGTATTGCCCGTGGGCAATATGGGAAAATCCCGCCTCGTCAGCAGCCAATCAAATTGCATGATTTACAAAAACAAACACTAGTCATATAATAATAATAATTAATCGATATCACAAAAAATCTTTACCTGAGACCTTTATGTTTCGGTCCTGACGTGTACAATTGTATGAACCTGGAGTGTTTGTGCAAGTTTCATTTTTGTTGCAGTTGTGCGTTCCATTTTTACATTCGTCAATATCTTATAAATGCAATATATAAATGCACATTCATTATAGATAATTATAATTTATCATTATTAATATTCTTGACATACCAAAGACACAATATCAAAATGAACAACAAAGACACAATTAATTCTGATTATATAATGTTATAAATATCTTGCATGCAACGTGATTTCAACGAATTTTACGGTGCAAGACCACACGACATCCATTAATTTGCAACAATTATTGAGGCTTGGAGTGTTGCAATCAAGCAGTTTTGCCAAAAATACTTATTACCCTGATAGCTGTTTCAGGAAAAGCGAGATTTTAAGAGCCAAAATAAGTGCATTTGGTATATAGCAAATACTTTTGCTTGAGTTCTACAATTTTAAATGATTATATTTTACCGTGTCTATTGGATATGTTTTATGAATATCGTCCATATTTTCCCAATATTGAGTCATGAGTGATAAATTGATTATGAAAATTGACTTGTCGATGGAAAATTGTGGATGTCTAAAGCAATGCAGAAATAATGAAAAATAATTGTACCATTGCATTTCTTTCCGTCTCCTTCGTAACCAATTTGACACGAGCAGTTATATGAACCTGGTGTGTTACTGCAGTTTGCTTTTAGGTTACATTTGTGTGTTCCTTTCGTACACTCATCATCATCTGAAATAGAATTTTCCGTGCTATACATATTCATATTATTTACAACAAAAATAACGATAAAAATCTCGATCACCTCCAATCATACAGGGTTGTATAATCAGACGTTGAACAACTGTATGTTGATTGTATACATGGAATACATGCAATTTAGGTATTCTGGTATGAGTGCATCTACGCTTTTGCGATACCGGATAATTCCTTTCTTCACTCTTTATTCCAAAATTGAAAATGATTTTATACCTTCGCATTTCCGTCCATCTCCTGCGTAACCGCTTTGACACTGGCAGTTGAATGAACCTGGAGTGTTGGTGCAATTTGCATTTTTGTCGCATTTGTACGTTCCTTTTTCACATTCGTCGACATCTAAAATGCATACATTAATTTCAATACAGTATATTCAAGTTAAGAACACTTACAATTGCTGGATGCCGATTGATTCACATTTTCTGTTCTGCCTGACCGATTTTTTTTATGCGATATAAAAAGATTTCGCCACACAAAATGGATTAATGCTTTCATGGATGTCTTAATCTTGATTAGTTAATTTTACTGTAAGTAGGAAGCACAAATTGTGTCAAGATCAAAATAATTGTACCATCGCATTTCTTTCCGTCTCCTTCGTAACCAATTTGACACGAGCAGTTATATGAACCTGGTGTGTTACTGCAGTTTGCTTTTAGGTTACATTTGTGTGTTTCTTTCGCACATTCATCAACATCTGAAATAGAATTTTCCGTGCTATACATATTCATATTATTTAACAAAAATCACGATAAAAATCTCGATCAACTCCAATCATACAGGGTTGTATAATCAGACGTTGAACAACTGTATGTTGATTGTATACACGGAATACATGCAATTTAGGTACTCTGGTATGATTGCACCTACGCTTTTGCGATACCGGATGATTCCTTTCTTCACTCTTTATTCCAAAACTGAAAATAATTTTATACCTTCGCATTTCTGTCCATCTCCTGCGTAACCGCTTTGACACTGGCAGTTGAATGAACCTGGAGTGTTGGTGCAATTTGCATTTTTGTCGCATTTGTGCGTTCTTTTTTCACATTCGTCGACATCTAAAATGCATACTTTAATTTCAATACAGTATAATTATTCAAGTTGAGAACACTTACAATTGCTGGATGCCGATTGATTCACAATTCTGTTCTGCATGCCTGACCGATTTTTTTTGAAATAGTATACTGCATATATATGTACAAAACAGGTACTTGGGTTTAGGGGTCCGGACGGATCGTCCAATTTGGCAAAAATTTTTAAGCATCGCTGGACTATTAATCCTGAATTACATACTCGCCATCCCATGATTATACCTAAAGAGATCGATCCAAAGGAAAAAAATTTTTACCATGCACAAGCAGCATATTTAATTTTGATATCACTTAAACAAAGCCGGTAAATATAACGTGAAAAAATTGGAGAATATTCGTATAAGCAAATGCATATAAATATTCGAAAGTTTTAATGTATTTTCGAAAGAATTGTTTACAAATTTAAATTTATTCGTGTGATTTAGTATTCGAAAGTTTGAATGCATTTTTAAAAGAATTGTTGACTCAATTAAATTTTTTCGCGTAATTTGCGCACGCGTTCGTAAATTCACAATTTTGCTACGGTACCACCACTGAGCTATACTATAATTCCTGAAGGGAGTGCTCGCCAGCAAATGAAGCAAAAAAGATAGCAAAATTTTAGGCTTTGCTCACGCCACGTGGTCTTAAATTGCCTCGGTAATTAACGCTGACACACCGCGATCCAAAGACAAAAATTGAGTCATCTCCCTCCTAGTTTTTTTCAATACAAAACTTTGAATTTATTGTATAAATCTTTTTTCCCGCCTCGCAATAAATTTTGAAAATGTCGAATTTTTGCTGCGCTTTGGCCGGTAATAATGACTTTTCCAGGAAAGATGTTACTTCTCGATCACCGGTAAGAAATACATAAAAATTCTTTATGCGTTCGTAATTTTACAAGTAAATCTCATGAATTTTGTTGACAATTTTTCCCAGTCAATGGTTTTATTTAGAAAATTAAACTTTTATCGAAAATGTGTATCAAAAACATTTCCATGTTCATATGTAGTTATACACTTAGGTAGGTTTATTATTGATATAAAATTTATATGCTATATGCATATTGTAGCTTTCCTAATGCTGAGAAAAATCCTGAGATGTATGCTGAATTTATGGATAGAGAACATAAACAAAAATGCTGCTTTTAAGGTTATCCCGACAAAGGGAAATCGTATTTGCTCCGAACATTTCAGTGTTGATATGATGCTTCTGCCAGATGCTGTACCCACAATTTTGCAAAACTTTCAGGTTTGTGTATTTTATATATTTGCATTTGTCCAACAAGTAAAAATGTGCCTATCGTATTCTTGTACAGTGTACACATGTACGGTATGTTAGCACATTGCAGATTATATACTAGCTGACACAAACTTAGATTGTATTTTTTTAACTTTACAAAAATGATTAGGCATGATATTATTGAAAGGTTACCCAGTCATTCATATTTATTTAACAGCTGCTAAAATTTCTTACATTTAAAAGAAGGCAGCATATAATTACTTGTATTCACACAAAATAACTGAAACAATCACAAATTCTCAACCTTTGTACCTGCATGTGATTTTTTTCTCTCCCCAATCAACATGTTTGTCACTAATTCAGTCAAAGACAGTGGGAACTATATTTTCAATTGCATTTTATATACTACTGAAATGAAACTCTGGGAGATTAGAAATATTAACGTGCAATTTAATTGTCTTTAAAGGTAATACAAATTGAAGAAGTTGTAGAGGTTGCATCAAAACATATGTCAATCAGCAAATAACTTGGAATGTGGATGTACTACTCGCACAGATTGTGTGACTGCATGTGGATGTATCTGAACACGTGGTAAGTATAATTATACAGATAATTTGGGTGTACAGACTGTAACAGTAGATACAACTACTGAGTGTATTGGTAATGTAAGTACTGTATACAGGGTTGCAATGAAGAGGTTATTAGTGGTCAAGGGATAGAAAGAAAGCGCTCAGATGATGATATAATTAGAAATGAGGTAAGTGATCCAGAAAGAGTACATGTAAGTCATGTGAATCATGGTTATCACATCAATAAATCTCCTCGTAGAATGAAGCAACAGGTAGATCATCTTGTATACAAAGTGTCTGATTTGCAAAGGAAGTGTAAGGTGTCAAAGTAGAAAACAAGACGGTATATCGATCTTGGTATAACTCCAAGGATGGTGAACCCAGTTTTACAAAGACACGTTGATAGCTTTAAAAGCTTTTTACAGTTGATAGCTGGAAAAAGAGATGGCGGTTAAAAAGTTGTTTGTTCTGTGGTCCTGGACGAGATATCCATAGGTAAACATGTCGAGTGGGATGGTCACAGAATGCGTGGCTATGTTGCCCTTGGAATGGGTATTGAAGATGACTCGCTGCCTGAGGCAGCCGATGCCCTTGTGCTTATAGCGGTTTGTGCAAACTCAAGTTGGAAAATACCCTGTAAATATTTTCTGGTAAGTAGATTGACTGGTAAAGAGAAGGCCAACTCGAAAGAATGCATTCAGAAATTACACGAAGTTGGTGTGGGGGTAATTTCTTTCACATGCGATGGTCCGTAGTCCCACCAGGCCATGCTGAATAAGCTTGAAGCTAAGTTGTCTCCTCACGATTTACGATTGCCAAGACAGTATTAGAAATCTGTGTTAAAGCTGGGGTCTTCGGTACGTTAGATGAACCCATGTTTGATTCGAGTGCAATTGATAACCACCTATTTGTTGTGATCAAATGCTGCTGACAGAGTTACGTGACGATCCGTATGCATCATTTGTGCAAGTTGAGGAATGCAAGAATGCATGAGAAGGTAATACGTAAGCAGTTTTTAAAGCTTGTGTTGTTCAAACACCAGTAGATGTGACACGTGTCCTTGGCACTCTTGTGATGCTTTCGAGGTTTGCCTGTATGTCTTGCAATGCAATGTCAATCTAACTGACTATGGCCATTTAAAATTGCAAACATTTAAAATTTCATAATTTCTTTTTTGATTATATTAGACTTTCCACATCTTTACCAAAATGTAAAGAATTTGTTGATTAAAAAGAGAAAACTAATTTATTCCTGGGACCTCATTTCTAATATTTCAGATAATATAGACATTGTATCTTTCGAAGGTTGGGTGTACCTGGGCATATCAATTATTTGTGTTGCAAGAAAGTGCGCATTGTTGAGAATGCATATATAGTCAACGGAACCTGCACATTTCATGTCTCAAGGAGTTGACAAAGTAACATGTGTAGGGTGTTTGACAACAGTCAATTAATATGTGGCAAATGAACAAATTATAAAATATTGATATGTCACAGAGTATGTCACAGAAATTAAGACAAAATGTTCAATAAATTTATTGTCACGCTGCCGCCTATATTGTGAAAGTCTTTTTATATACATTAAACAGATCATGGATAAAAGACATTGTAATGTTGAGTTAATAAATAACTAGAGTAATTAGAATAAGGCGGGAAAGAGAAGAACAATAGGGACATGCACGCATGTGAGTAACTTAAGAGGGATACAAAAGTTTTGGTGTACCTGATTTAGCATTAAAGATACAACTTTACATTGGCGACGAGGATAAAATAACTTACTCTGATGGCTACTAGTCTGTTTCAAACACCCCCAATAACGCTGTTTGACGTTGCAGACCCAAATAACGTCAGTATTCGCTGGGAAAGATGGACAAAACGTCTGGAAACATATATCATCGCTACAAAGATTATCGATGTAATATCATGGCTGCCTCGAATTCCTTTGTTTTACTAGTACCGATTAACAACTAAATAACCCGATGCTTATACATTAGGGACGATAACTAACTAATCGTCCTTAATGCATATACATTAGGGACAAAGCTTATTCTTTCACAACAATGGCACTCAGTTCTGAACACCGATAGCCCATCACTTCCCCATGCTGAAAACGTTGACTTAAAAGATCTCAAAGCTTTCTACAAAGTTAGCCACGAATTGACCGTTACTCGTAACAATAGTACTATCCTTAGAGGTTCTTGCATCGTGATGCTTGCCAATCTACGTCACAGAGCCCTTCAACTGGCCCATAAAGGGCACCAAGGATTAATAAAAATATTTAAATAAAAAATATTGCTGCTGATTTTTATGGACTTCCCACTGGACAAACATCTCTGGTCATGATAGATGAATATTCACGCTTTGTTGAAGTTGAAATCGTGTCCTCCACCTCCTCAACGGCTGTTATACCTAAACTTAAAAATCTCTTCGCCACCCATGGCATTCCAGAGTTATTAAAGACGGATAACGGTCCACCTTTTACGAGCTATTTCTTCAAAGTCCTCGCCAAGGAACTTAGTTTTCAACACCGGAAGATTACACCCTGATGGCCGAAGGCAAACGCTGGCTGAGCTCTTTATGCGCACTCTTGGGAAAGCTATCCGTACCGCACGAACTAAGAAAAAAATTGTCAGAAAGAGCGTCATAAATTTTTGCGAAACTATCGCTCCACCCTCACTTAATGGGACGCCAGATCAAAACAAAACTTCCCGAAATACCCACTTTGCATTCCACTCGTCCTACCATTTCCAGTACTGATGCTGCTGCTAAAAATAAGATGAAACTTGATGCAGAGAAAAGAAGCCACGCTAAAACACGCAAATTTTCCGTTAGGGATCTAGTCCTACCTCGACAAAAGAAAAAGAATAAGTTTTCCACGCCATTTTAACCGGGGCCATTTCGAATTACCGAAGTCAAAGGCTCAATTATCACTGCCACATCGAAAGATTGGTCTATAACTCTTAATTTATCCTATTTTCAACTTGTACCTAATGGCAACTTCTACTGCGTCAAAAGAAAGAGAAAGAGGAAAGGGGGAAAAAGACAACAAGGAATTGCCTCTGATTCAGGAAGATATCAGTGAGCAAAATCGTCGATATCCAGTAAAAAGTAGTAGAAAAACATAACCTTTAAACCTATAATATCAACTATAAACCATAATCTACAAGTCGCACATATACCAGATAGTGAATCATCTGACATTTTGCTTAATTAGTAAGTATGTTCACATTATCTGTCGAGTTCAAAATCTGTCAAGAGCAAAATTGATTTAGAATCATCGAACGTTTTGGATAATTATTAAGTATGTTCCCGTGAACTGGTGAAAGTCAAATTCGTTCAAGGATAGGAGGGATGTAATGTTGAGTTATTAAGGGGAAAAAATATAATTAAGAAAACTACTCCAGTCAACAATATATTCTTTGCTGTCAAAGTGTTATAAAGTCAATTATAGACATTTGTTGTCCATAATCAAAGACGAAGAGTAATACTTTCCATCCCTTCTATGCATGGTCATATAGATTGTCCCAGAGAGAATAGAGTTCAGGATGTCAGAGAGAGAATGGCTTATATGCTTTGGCAGTTAAACATTGACAGTGTAAATTTGTAAAATAAAGGTATACTGTAACACTCAAATTAGTTTATATTGCTTATAATATAAGCATTATATCATTATATTATAATGATCCCTTCTAATTTCATGTTAATTTTGTAACAGTGAATTGTTTCATACAATTTATAATTTTGAGGCAATTAATACATACATTGTATAAAATGTGATTGTAATGTTGCATTAAATATATATACCACTTATTAACCGAATTTGAGGTCAGTACTAGAAAAATATCAGACCGAGGTGTTGACAGTACGGATCGAGCGATAGCAAGGTCCGTACAAAAGAGACCGAGGTCGGATATTTTTCGAGTACGGACCGAACGTATTCGGGTATTAAGGGATTTATTATATGGCATACAGGATTTTAGTTTATTTATTTATACAATGCGCTGCAGCATTCTTGCCGACTCTTTCGCCAGCCAGTCGCCGAGCAAGCACTGAAGTGGCTTTGTTTTTTACTCCTTAAATAAGAATGATACAGTAATATAAACAAAAATCAAAGATGAATAAATGTAATATTCACAAGTACCAAATAGTGCTTTTCTTCGTCCATTCTCCGTCGATATTTTTCGTGTCTTTTAAGCGTGAATTTTGTTAAGACCCGAACGTTTAAGAAATATTGTTTGAAGTTCAAATATCAGGCAGCTGCGGTCTGCGAAACCGTTCAAAAATATATTTTTCCTTCGTAAGTTTTTAATACAATTATTCTAAACATTCTCTCAAACCATTTGTGGCGCAAGCGCAGGCAAGGGATTACAATAATTATGTTTTCCCTTCAGTCGCAGTAGAGAGATGTATAACAATAGTGCAGAAATTAAAATAATTTTACCATTGCATTTCTTTCCATTTTCTTCGTAACCAATTTGACACTGGCAGTTATATGAACCTGGTGTGTTACTGCAATTTGCTTTTTGGCTACATTGGTGTGTTCCTTTCGCACACTCATCAACATCTGAAATTGAATTTTCCAGACTTACATATTTATATTATTTTTAACAAAAAATGGCGATGAAAATCGATATAATTTTATTGCGAAGTGCGAAGGCACTGCGTCCATCCAATCTTATATCAAATCAAACCACTCAGCATAAGGTGTTATAATCAAAAATTGAAATGCATTTTGATTGTAAAATAAATGCAATTTACTTAGTAACAGTTTTCTGTATAAGAATGGTACCTACGCTTTTGCGATATACCAGAGAATTGCTTTCGCCCGTAAGCAACAACGGGCTCTTTCGTGGAACACTTCATCAAACATGCTTTGTTTTGCAATCCAGATTAATTTACAGAGGGTTTTATTTTCTAGGCTACGTTATTAGTATTTGCGCTTTTTTAGATAAAATAACTACATAAAAAATTATAATTTTTTAATTTGTTTGGCGACCTGCATGTGTTAAAATTATACATATAACTGATATTGGCAATGTAGCATAACTATTTTTCCATACATTAGTATGCAAAGTATTTTAATTGAAAAAACGACATTTTTGCTTGACATGTCCTTAGAATGTAGTACATAAGACGAATTAAAAACGTTATTGAATAATTTGATAACACATGAATCAGAATAATTTTTATTATAAGCTCTAAAAAGGACTTGCTTTTTCCAACTATCGGCAATTCTCATAGGATTATAGCTACCTGCAAACGAGAATCTTTTAAAATGCGTATTTATTTTTGCTTACCTTCTGTTACCTATATGGGAAAGAAAAAGATCATGGTAAATTCACATATCACTTGAACCTTAGTTGCAGAACATGTTAAATCAGTTATGCTTTGTTATAAGATTAGGAGTTAGCAACAATGAGAACACACACACTTTCTAGTTTCTACAAACGTCCGAGAGCTATTGAATGCCGCAATCATTAATGTTAGCTAGCAGAAATGTCATTATGCGGCGAACACAACATGACAAAACAGTCTTATTTTCCGAGGAATGAGTTTTCCGTGCTCTTTGTGTGACAGGATAATGGACTCAAATTTAATTTCAAATTTAAATTGACGGAGAAGTAAAGACACTTCCGTGAAAATGCAAGTACTCAAAAATGTTGAATAAATAAATCGGTTTAATGACGTTCTACATGGTTCTCATCACCTGAACATAGGCATGGTGTCTCATTTCCTGTATACAAATTAGCTGGATTTTAAATGCGAACAAATAATTCCAATTAAACAATCTAATATATTCATAATAAAATATTAAAAAAAAACATTGTGTACATAAATATATAAAAATATTTGTACATATATTACCAAGTATTAATATATATTATACCATATAATTATGAAATCTACAAAATTATCAAATTTTGATGGAAATGTGGCTGCATCATATATTCTCTGCATTCTACGCTCTAAGTGAATGTGTTTCTGCTTACTACAGCTTTAAATGTAAGTCTAGATACCATTTGCGTTTTTGTTTGTTCCCTAACCTTTAAAAACCCATTAAATGCAGTTGAAAAATTGGGTTCTTACCAAAACATCTTCGTAAAAAATCCATGGCCCATTCTTCATTTTTGTTTTGTTCATCTTCACCGTGCTGTTGCTCAACTGACAGTTTGCTGTATAAAGGTTGCTTGGTCTCACTCTGTAGTTGTAACCATAGCAATTGTCTTGACTTATACAGAGAATGTGGCACTCTCCCAAACGATGAATGGTATGATTTGATATAAGATCGGGTGATCGCAGTGCTCGATTTCCTCCAAGAAAAATAAAGACCATTCAAGTTAATAAATTTCCTTACTATACTAATTATTCATTTTTCTTATATAAGCCAACGATCCTTTTCAACTATGTTAATTTGACGCCTGAACTGATAAAAAGGAAACGGTCCTAGTTTTTCGCAGCAAGCATTTCACATACAGATGAGATCACCTTACCTAATTTGTTCGGCCCCCACTTTGCGTCGCAAATATCAAGAGGCGCCCAAGTGAAAATCGGCTGCTTTCCACTAACGCGTTTTAAATACGCATGTGCATAAATCCACGTAAAAGTCTAAATTTTTGCTTAAGTCGTATTTCAAAAAGCCAAGTCAATAAATCGGGAAAATCTTGTTTTCCGTCATATATTGTCATATATTAGAAATCTTGTCATATATTAGAAATTTGGCGACATTTAAAGTTTTCCCTGCATGAAAAATGCCGAAGTTAAAAGCAGCCTTAATAGACCCTGAAATCAATTTAGGTCTGTAAAAATAAAATCAATCATCCAAAAATGGTGGTAATTAGTTGGCAGAGATTGAGATTGGCTTTGAATCGGAGGAATATTATCCCCGAGCGGGGCAGAGCGCCCCGCGATGGTACTAATTCCGCTGGGAGATTTTGCACCCGGGTATTGTGACAGAACTTAGCGGACTCCAAAGTTGCCCAAATTCTATGTCATGGACCATGCACGTTCAATGGTCATGGTCCTTGTGCGCACGCGCAAAATTTAAACGAGTGAAGACGTTCAACTTTTACTGCTACGTTTACTACACCCAGCCTATACCTTCGTCATATTTTTAGATTGAAAATAGAAAGCTGATTGGCTGTCGTTTAAAAAAAAAGATCAGCTTTCAATTTTCAATTTAAAAATATGACGAAGGTATAGGCTTGGTGTCCCCAGCATAGGTTTTGAAATATATTTGCCACAAACCCAAAAAACATTCACGTTTTTTACGTCTACATGCATAGGAATACATTTTAATGCTAAAAATATCGTATAAATGTAGTAAAATATTCAAGTTTAATGTGTTGTACTTTTTTTTCTTATTCGCTATATATCTATGAAATATTTGCGGTTTTGTGAAGGTGCATGTTCGAGTTAACCGTCGTGCGTTTTTAACTTATTTGGCGTGAGAGTTGCCTATCTTGTCATACGGTGGCCGATACGTGTCACTGCATTAATATTTACAAGAACACATTACAAAGTCAGAAAACACATTTCAAAATTCTCGCTACACATTTCAAAATTCTCACTACACATTTCAAACTTCTACCATTGTTTTTTTTTTGGTTTTTTTTTTATTAACTTAACAATCATATGATTAATGGTAAGGACAACAGAACGTTACTTCCTATTTAAGTCCCACTAAAACTTACATTGACATTATTACATAATTACTATAGTTATTATGATATTAACATACATATACGTATAAAGTTACAAACAAAGTTATATAAGAAATGCATTTACGAACAACAGTTTGACCCTAAAGAACGACACATGCTATACACCATGTTTTCCAAGTTCTAGGGCGGATATATATATATATATATATATATATATATATATATATATATATATATATATATATATATATATATATATATTTTTATATATAAGTCACATGACAGGTATGTTGATATACCTGATTTGGACAACATTAATGACAGCGGCTGTATTATATAATTATATAATTATATATATATGTATATATATATATATATATATCTATATATATATATATATATATATATATATATATATATATATATATATATATAAAACAAGTAAAAGACACGGTTTTCTGTTGTTTATAGCATACAGTTCTGTTTCGTACAGGACTAGCCTGCACTCCTCAGTGCTATACCAGAGTTATTAACGAAGAATATTTACGTTAATAACTCTGGTATAGCACTGAGGAATGCAGGCTAGTCCTGTACGAAACAGAACTGTATGCTATAAACCACAGAAAACCGTGTCTTTTACTTGTTTTATTTCGCTCTACTTAACGGTATTGAGCACTCTGGATATATACGCTAATAGAACTCTTCTATTTATATATATATATATATATATATATATATATATATATATATATATATATATATATATATATAAGTCACATGACAGGTATGTTGATATACCTGATTTGGACAACATTAATGACAGCGGGTGTATTATATAATTATATAATTATATATATATATGTATATATATATATATATATATATATATATATATATATATATATATATATATATATATATATATATATATATATATATATATATATATATATACAGTCGCTCTCATTAAGGTTGTCACCTGGAAATATATATATAAATAAATAAATATCGATCACGTGATTGTACTGCATACGTTAATTTTATGGGAAATCGTTGGAAATCTATCTTGAAAATTTCTTGAATGTCATAGTGAGGTGAATAATATTGCTAATAATAAAGAAACAAGAGGTAAGTTAACAAAATAAGCCATGTTTATTGGTCACGTGTTTGATATTTATATATTTGTATATTATATTGATATGGACAACCTTAATGATAACGATTGTATATATATATATATATATATATATATATATATATATATATATATATATATATGTACTTTTGCTCTTAATTGAGCCATGTCCATTTGTACTTTTGCTCTTAATTGAGCCATTGTGGGGTTATATGTGATATGTGTTTTATATGTTCTTTCTACACAAGTATAACCAACCGGGCAAGCAGAAAATTCAACTGACCGCGGTGGGAATCGAACCTGCGACCTTCGCATTTCTAGAACGATGCTCTACCGTCTGAGCTACAAGGCCAAGTTGGGAACGACAGTTACTTAAGATGTTATTGACATTACGGAGTTTCGTCCTTACCTGTCGTTATGCAGTTACTTCTGCAAATGTAACTGTCGTTCCCAACTTGGCCTTGTAGCTCAGACGGTAGAGCATCGTTCTAGAAATGCGAAGGTCGCAGGTTCGATTCCCACCGCGGTCAGTTGAATTTTCTGCTTGCCCGGTTGGTTATACTTGTGTAGAAAGAACATATAAAACACATATCACATATATATATATATATATATATATATATATATATATATATATATATATATATATATATATATATATATATATATATACACCCATTTGCAAAAACGTTGGCCGCAGATAGATAGATAGATAGATACTCGAAGTCTAATTAGAATTGCATATGAATGCATTTGCATGGGATTTCTATAATATTACACAACATATGCAATTCTAATTAGATTTCGGGTATCTATCTATATATCTATCTGCGGCCAACGTTTTTGCAAACGGGTGTATATATATATATATATATATATATATATATATATATATATATATATATATATATATATATATATATATATATATATATATATATATATATATATATATATATATATATCTTAAAAATTCAATATGGAGACTGTAGAGGATGACTTGATCTTTGAGGGCAAATTATTCCATAAAAATACGATTCTGTTAAAGAACGAGTTTCAGAATAGAGAAGTTTTACACAGATTTGGACGAAGAAGATTACCGGAGCTCGAGCGAGTGGAATGATGGAGAGGCTGTGCAATGAACTGCTTGATGTCAACCTCGAATAACCCAGATTTGCATTTGTAGAAAAAGACGATATCTTTCATTTCATCCCAATAAGAAAGAGGGATTAAATTGAGCTCTTTCAATCGATCAACATAGGAAGATTCATAGTCCTGGAGAATAAACTTGGACGCTCTACGTTGGATACCCTCAAGTCTGTGCAGATCAGCACACGATCCTTAAAGTGCCCAGATTTCACAACCAAACGACAAATGAGAACGAACCAGTGACAAGTACAATAGACGGCGAGTATGAACGGCAGTAAGGTGGAAGCAATTCCCTCTTAGAAATCCAAGCATTTTATTGGCTTTACTGGAAATACTGCTAATGTGCGGGGACCATTTCAAAATGTTGCTTACCAGAATGCCTAAATCATTTTGAGTAGCAGAAAAATTTATCGGTTGCTGGTTAAGGAGGTAGTCTTGGTGTGGAACTGATTATTTTTTTCGTGAAAACCGGAGAGCTACACATTTCTTTGTGTTAAACTTTAAATCCCACTTGCACGACCAATGATGAAGGAGATTTAAGTCGGACTGGAGGAGATCTCTGTCCCTTGGTTCAGTAATTTCTTGATAGCATTTGGTGTCATCAGGAAACATTGGGACTATACTGTGGTTAACCGTGTTTGAAAGGTCGTTAGCAAATATCAAGAATAGAAGTGGACCATGTACACTGCCTTGTGGAACACCTGATGTCACTGTGTGAAAAGACGATGCTACTCCGTCAACCACAACTCTTAGACGCCTCTCGTTTAGATAGTCCGAGAACCAATTTAATAATGTACCTGAACCACCATGCTGTTCAAGTTTCAAAAGAAGATTTTGATGCAAAACTGAATCAAAGGCTTTCGAGAAGTCTACATAAACCATGTCCGCTTCATTTCCTGAGTCTAGGGCTCTACCGATGTCATGGAAAACACCATAAAGTTGAGTCGTACAAGAGCGTCCTTTGCGAAAACCATGTTGCAATTTGTTCAGCGACGATTTGACATAGTTAGACACGTGAATGTGTACAACTTGCTCAAGGAGTTTGGACAATATGGACAGCAAGGAAATAGGTTGGTAATTGCTAACATCATGGATATCGCCTTTCTTATGGATAGGGACTACATTAGCTTCCTTCCATTCTCAAGGATTTTTACCAAGGGTAAGGGACTTATTGAGTAGCAATATCACTGACGGAGCAATCTCATTTGAACATTCTTTTAATAATCTGGCAAAAATCTCATCAGGACCCGTGGCTTTGTCAATAGAAAGGCTTGATAAAAGATGACTGACTTCTTCTGTGGCAACGGAAATGGACTCAAGAGTATCCTCTCTATAACTGGTAGAATGTACACTGGGAGAAATTCGCGTAGTGGGACAAAGTGGAGGCAAAATAGTTGTTAAACACTTCGGCTTTCCCTTCATCGTACCCACTACCCACATATCAATTCTTCATTGAAATAAAATCTACAGTATTTTTTTATTAATATGAATTGTTTGAGCAATGATGCACATATGCAGGGTTGAAAGATGGTATTATTATTATATTATTGCATTAAATACAACTTTCAGACACTAAAATGCATTCTGCAATATACCTCGGTTATTTATACCACAAAAAAATACAACAAATATTTTAATGATACTACCCAAAGAGCAATGCCCAAATGAGACATTTTACAGTGTGTCTCATTTAGCCCCGCAGCACTTGGGGGAATTCAAAGGCGTAAAATAATTAAAATTGAGACCAACATGAGCAAAATACTCTTTTAATATGAAAGGCCATATGTTTTTGTATACAAAACAAATCACAAATGTAGTATATTTTTTAACTGCGGTATCTTAAAAAGAATAAAAAACTATTTAAATATGTTAAGTAATAACATTCGAGACGCCTACTTCGGCGCAATCTTGTACCTTGTCAACTGATACTGCTCAACTCTGAATACTAAATTAATATGTACCATTGTACCCTCTACCCACATATTATTATTTCTTCATTGAAATAAAATCTACAGTATTTTTTTTATTAATATGAATTGTTTGAGCAATGATGCACATATACAGGGTTGAAAGATGGTATTATTATTATATTATTACATTAAATACCACTTTGAGACACTAAAATGCATGCTGCAATATACCTCGGTTATTTATACCACACAAAAATATAACAAATAATTTAATGATACTACCCAAAGAGCAATGTCCAAATGAGACATTTTAACAGTGTGTCTCATTTAGCCCCCCAGCACTTGGGGGAATTCAAAGGCGCAAAATAATTTTTCTATACACAACAAGTCACAAATGTGGTATATTTCTTAACTGCGGTATCTTAAAAAGAATAAAAAACTATCTAAATATGTTAAGTAATAACATTCGAGACGCCCACTTCGACGCGCGATCGAGAAAAATTGATTTCATTTTCGCAGTAAAATGGCTATAAAGTATATGAACCTCAAACCACGTTGAATAAAATATATATATCTTCGAAACATGGGAAATTTGTTGTCGCTGTGCAAAAAATCGCTGACACATAGCCGCATGTTTATTCGAATTCGAATTTTGAACGAAATTTACAAAGCGAAAGTTTTATGGAGATCTGAACTTTTTTGGCAATGATCGAAAAGTTTAAGGTATGGAAGCTCCTTATTAGCGCAAGGACATTGCTTCTGCTGTTAAAAATAGACTTTTTAACGGTGGAGTTTGGTTAAATGTTGCCGACAAAGATTCCATGGCTTCGACGAGCGGTTGTATTTTTCAAACTGCTGTGTTTATTTGTTAATGGCATGGAAACTCTCTTGTTTAAGCGGTCTAAATTTACATATTATGTAAATTTTAATTATATAAATTGTATAATATAATTTTCAAATGGCTTCGACTTAATATGGGCGAGTGATAAGTACACTCAAATGCGGCAAAGTAGACCCCCAACGTTGACTTCTAAAACGAGAAAAAAGAACGTATTATGTTTCTTACAACCTTTAGTTTCGCTTCTCGTTGATATTTCCCCGGATAATTCCGCATTTTTACGGGAACATATGCCTAAGCAGCTGTGAAGTTTCTAAACCTGAGTCACGGGTATTTATTGAGCAAGCCGGATAGCTCGAAATCTCAAAGAAATCTCTAAATTTTTTGCACTTAATTTGGCATCCACATTGTGTTTGAGATGAACAGCATTTTGTTGATGTGAAAATTGCCCTTCCGAGTGAAATCGTGGATTGTACTTGATATATTGAGTATTTGTGTGCTTTTACAAGTTGACGTGTTGAGCTAAAAAGTAATGAAACTATTTGAATAACTGCGAACATCTTTTGCTATATTCCTTATCACCAATTTAATAATTGTTGTACAGAAAAGTCAGCCCCGTTACGTTCCCTCGAGCAAGAAATATTCTAAAAGTACGTCGTTGAATTTTTCCGTCCCATTCTGTATTGACGCGTGGTCCCTACTCGACCAGATTAAAAGGAAATTAAGCGAAATCTCCAAAAATTCTAATTGTACTTTTGAATTACCTAGAGGTGTAGAAAGAAAAAACTCATAATCGTTTTTAATCATAAATTGCCCCCATAAGTGTAATTTCGCATATAATCTTTGTGTCTGCACATCGTCGTCAAGCGAAGACCAAAGCAACTCTCCAAAACTGATGTGCTTTGCGGAAGGCTACTTCTTGCAGCATATAATTTTTTCGGCACAAAATTTATCCCTTTTTATTCCTTTTTATTTTTGATGGCTTTAAAAACAAGCAAAATACTGAAAGAGAGTTTGGCTACATATTTTTGTTTATGTATTTAAAGATCCCGCCGTGTAGTGCGCGAAATATATTCGTGGGGTACACGAAAGCTGAACTAGCGCATGCGCAACAAATTTCCCAGCTGTTGCCATAATGTCTCATTTTAGCCCCACCGTCTCGTTTTGCCCCGCATTACCCTAATGCAACAGGGAAACGGGTGATTTCACTTTACCTTTTAGTACGACTGTGCCTGAAAAATTTGAAACATCAGCTATCGGCTTTACATTTAATTTATGCCATTTCAAATATTGAAAGTAGTAGGTCTGGCTAGTTCAGGAAATATTTTGGTGGGCTTGAAATGGCGAGGGGTTGCTGCATCCATGTATTTCTAGTGTTTCTGTAAGTTGTACCAAACGATGTGCTTTTACGATCGGTGCACCCAAGATACGGTATTAAACAGCTTCCTAGAATTTCCGAAGGATCAAATTTCAAAAAATTAAGTATCGCGGCTTCGAACACTTACGGGGTGGACATTCATCTTTACTAAAATGAATACGCCTACGCTTGTAAATTAAAATTTACATAGCTGCATAAACCCATTTTCCACTTAGCTTAATTTTATGCGCGGATCAAAATTGGTCTTTGTTTTTCTTCACTCTACTTCCTCATGAACTAGACCGACCAAAACGGTAAATATAACGTATTTATTTTTTTACAAAAAGCGGTTTTCGGTTTTATAATTGTATTTTATAACAGTATGAAAAGTAATTTCCTATATTCTATGTCGTCTTGCTCTTTTATAGTAAGCCGTCCAGTTGCAACATCATTTTACTATTTTGAAAAGGCATTCTCTTTACTATTCCCGAACAGGTGTTAACAATTCTATAAGGTTGAAAACATGCATCCTTTCGCATAATATAGGTCCCAAATGAAAGGGAAAGGCACGTGGTTCAATACGTGATCGTTAAAATGAATCAGCTTTCCGCATTGGAAGTTTTGACTTATTGAGATTTTAATGGTAGGCAAATAATTATACAAAAAAGCAAAAACTGCAATATATACTATGAAAATGTTTGCCAGCAAATATACTAAAATTAAAATTAGCATGTTGCACTCCATTGCTTGGAGGTTGCAACGTATGCAGAACAGAACTGCCACTATTTAGCAATTACGTTCAAGGAAATATTATATGCACTAAGCCCTAAAGGTTAAACAAAACAAAGTTCGACATTTTACGGTAGCGAACGAATCTGGTAGTCTCAAGCAATAAAAACAATGTTCTCAACGTAGGCTTCGTTCGTTAATGAGGCCTGAGTCATTTGTAGGGCATGTATGCTAACCATATGCAATAACATGCTAATTTAAACTATCCGTATCAAAGTAACTAATCCATGGCCATCTTGACCGAAATGCCTTTAAGTAACGCTTATGAGCGGTTTTTTATCAATGACCAGGATTCCTTAGCTCAAAAACTCGCCTGAACAAGCCAGGAATAAATAATGCTAATAATACTGTTTACCCATTGTATATTTTTATACAAAAAATTCTGTTTTTATTTTACACCTCACTACGCTCGGGCTAATTCTATTGTTATATTATTACAGAGCGAGAAAATTTGGTTTTAACATTACATGTATATATCACGCGTTCATTCTTATAGATCGAAGCGTGTGTTCCTATTGCTCGAAGCGTGCTCTGATCGGTCGAAACCGTTAAAAAAATGTTTAAGAATTTCTTTTATGCGGAATCATTGCTAACTCAAACGTGAATCAGGATACAATTTTCACCTTTTAAACTATTAGTTGAAAGAACGAGGATAAAGTGATACTGGGCAAATTTTTGACGAAATTGACATTACTGAAATCAATGATATATCAGCAATTGATACTAAATTATTGGGATAATCTTTCCTCAAATTTTTCGTCCGCTCAAATCCTGGGATTTAATTTTGTATTCATAGCTACGTTCAGGCAAGTGTTCGATTCCCTCCATGACTTGGCGAATACAAACAAAACGAGCACAGCATCAATTAGTTATGACGTTAATATTTAAAGAACTGTAAACATTAGAAGATAATTTATACTAAACGGGAGTGAATGACTAGGTTAAGATCACTTTCAGATGAAGATCACTTTTTACCGTCGGAAAAATAATTACTGCAGAGATCAAGAAATCATTGATTTCAGTTTTTTAAAGCACCTTGTAAATTCCTAGGTTATGTCTAATATAGCCAGATGCAGACATATAATCATAATTGATTTGCGATTGTTTGCACCGAATATCGGATCAATAAATATTCTTCTCTAAAACTATTCTTTGTTAGCAGCGACTACCAACATTCCCACTTAACTCCAAGCGTTGAAAGTGCCATGCAGTGTCTAATATGCAGGCATCTTTATACATATGTATGTCAGGAAAGAAAATTTTCTTTACCGACTCGCGTGCTGTCTTCCATTTTACAAAATTATATAGCTTCCATGCGCTAAAATTAGCTATATGTCTCTAACGAAGCGTGATGTTGACAGGCAATAATATTTTCACGATACTGTATACAACAGAAAATCCTTGTATCTCTTAAATTATCAACAAAGATTTTAGCTTTGCGCGCACATGAGTGAACTCATGGCGCCACTTCAAGCGTCACGCAATCTGACGCTGTGTAGTTTGTCTCGGCCATACATTTAGTTTCATGCAATCTCATTTTGTCTACACGTTATAATCCAATTTTCTCTTCCATGTTTCCGTGTCGACGAGTCGAGGGACCATCGAAAGACGAGAGGAAAAATGCCGAACAAAACGGAGTAAAAAATGTAGTGTAGATAACATAATTCGCACACGAATGTATAAATTAGTGAATAAGAATTCGAATCTTCTTTCGAATTCCTTTCTTATCTTAAGTCTTTCTAATCGATTGCGTTTACTGCTATGATTGCAGAATAAGAATTGCTTGTAACTTAATTCCTTCCAGAGCCAAAATTAAAAAATCGAAAGCCGTCCTTTCCCGTTTGACTCCCCCTTCCGGTTTGAATTTCCTTTCCCGTTTGATTTTCGGCACACATGCTGTGTTCCATTTTGCAAAATTATATATTTTTTTATTTGTGTCAATATTAAAATTGTTAACTATATGTCTCTAACGAATGCGTGATGTCATGCAATAACATTTCCAAGATACTCTATGCTGCAGAACTGCTATAGAACACTATACTGCAAATCATCCCTTGACTTAATTCTTGAACAAGATCCCGTTAATTAAATAACGCTTAGCTATGTATAAGAGGTTCTTTATCAAAGTCCAGAATTCCTTAGCTCAAATATTATTCGACTAAAAAGTCCACGAAAAGTATCATGAAAAAATATATAATTTAAGGAAAAATATTTAGGCAAATTACAAAACATTTAAAGCTCCTACCTTCACTTATGCGCTTAAAATTCCTCATTGCACAAGGTTTGCCATCTATCGCAGGTTGTGCGTTCACCGTTGGCAAAATTACCAGTAACAGCGCATTTAAAATTAACATTTTGCAGTAGAAATATAAATGCGAAGTGTTACGCCTGCATGTGTTCCAATGAGTCAACTGCATGTACTGGCATCGATTGCGCCAGGCATTTATATATTAGTGCTTTAATTGAATAGCAGGTGTTTTTGTCACTGAGTTAATTTGTTATGATCTTTTTCTCAAACGCGATCTAGAGGACACAGCGACTTGAATATTTAAAAGACTCAATATTAATATAATATTCAAAGACTAAATATTAATATGATCGTATACTATTTAGTGGACCAGGATCTTCATTATCAAGTTCCGTTCTTGTTTAAATCGTAAACGCTCAAGAACTTCCATATATGAATTGATAAATAAAAAATTAGTCGCCATGCGACATATTCGAGAAGGTTTACACTATTTCTAAATTTCTATAATTGGATTTACAAAAGTAAAAAGGATAATGTCTTTCTAATCGTTCGCTTTCACTCCTATTTTTGCTTAAGTTAATGACATATGTTAATTTATATGCTCCAAACACGAAAGTAAACAGCCAAAATCCAAAAACAGCCAAATGTAAAAAAAATAGAAAAGCCTATAGTTCATAATCAATTTAACTGTCAACTGAAATTGTAACTATTAATGCTTCAGTTAAATGCATATTACATGCAGCTTTTGCTGTAGTGCGAGTGCAAATTTTGCTGTAAAATAACATGCATATATCACGCCGGTTTTAGATTGGTGAAAGCCCTTCTTTGAGTCCGACCATCCAAGCCGGAAACAATTGAAAAATTGTTTCAGAATTTCTTTATTCTCATGGCATCATTATGACGAATCTAGAAAATTTCGGCAACTCATGATAAATAAGTCGGCAATTCCTACTAATGTAATGAATTGGATAATTTTTGCTCAAATCATTCGCATGTTCCCCTAATGGCAGTTTAATTTTGAGTTCAATCAGTTATGTAGGAAGTAGTTCTCTCGTGACTTGACGAATACAAACATGAACAAAACAGGCACAGCACTAATTTAGTCGTTAATATTTAAAGAACTGTAAACATTAGACGATAATTTTCGCATCACGGCCGAAAAGAATAAGAAGGCTTGAATTTTCGGCTCTGTTAATTTCAATTAATGAAAACGTCGTTTGCTTTTTGCCCACTGAAAAATAATCACAGAGATCAAGACATCATTAATATTATTTTTGAAAAAATTCATCAATTCATGTTTTTGAATCAAACTTGTAAATACCCGTTGCTACGTATACCTAAATGCTTTAACCAGCTGCAGACGAACGTGTTTATAGCATCACATAATTATTTGCGACTGAAGATGAAGAATCACTTCGCCAAATATTCTTTATATTAGCCCTGCAAGCTAAAGATTGTTGAGAAAAGTTCAATCATTTTTAGTAACGGTATATTTTGACATGGAAATATATTTCTCGGATAAATTTGATAAGAAGGCTCACTACCCTTATCAAGAGCCAGTCATCTTGTAGAGTCCCACTTAAAATGCCGAGTATCAAAACTATTTTCCAACAAAAAAATGAAAATCCGTCGTATAACACGAGATTGGAAATAGAAATTAAGGCGCCTTACTTAAATTTATTAAATAAATTTTGCAATCCTGTCATTCTGAAGACAAAACAATATTTCCCGGAACTCAGTGAGTTCGGTAAATTCAAACGAACCCGAGTCAGTAACTTCGCTCTTATATTAAAATCATTATTATCAGTGTTACACGATCCCTTGTATATATGTCGTTATATACGCACATGAATGTTATATCGTCGGCATAAACAGGGTCGTATGGGAAACAGCTCAAAATCTACGACCATATGCAGTACAACGAAGGGCTATTTATCGTCCTTATATAATGCATGTTGTGCGCGGACCAAGTCATAAACTGCACTAACTAATCGTTCCGCCTGCATTTACAACTATGTACCTTTTTGTCCGTTCTTCGTTGTGCATTCGGCGAAGTGTCGTTTGCGTTTGTTAATCGTATGTGAACACCAAGGTTTCTACTGGTGCATATCTTAAATATAGCTATATATTCAGCTATTATATCCAAACTGTCACAGCATGCACATTTTGCAAAATTCGTCTGGTGCAAAAGATCCAGGGTAATGGAGACAGGGCCGTATAGTTACTTCAATTTCCTTCACTATATATTCCTCAAAATTGCTTTACCGTAACACCGGTTTAAAATTGATAGCTACCTTGACATTAGAAATATTGAAAGGTCACAGAAATAAAAATACTACTGGAAATAAAAATCACTACGTTCTCTATAAAATAATCAACATACTGACAGAGTTTGTTCCGGCCGTGATGAAGGATACAATTATTGGATGAGGCTGAGCATGATGTCATATTATTCAGACCAAGGTCAATGTTATACGCCACTACATCCGGGGCGCGGGGTGGATATTATTCACTTAATGTATGCTCCCGAGGGAAATAGTAAGTTTTGTTTTCCCAAGAGTCTGAATGTTCGTCGAGGGAAACATTGAGACTCGAGGAATAACAAAAACATGCATGTTACACGACAATTTCATTTCAAAAAACTTTGTTATGGCAATATGCGGGCAACAATTTTTCACTTGTTTCTCTGGCGGGAAACATTCATTTAAAGTCATGTGACTACGAATGAACCAATCACATTTAAAATACACAACACCTATATAACACTTCCGTATGTCTCGTTTGGGGGTGACATAACGCAAGTTTCAAAAATTTTCCCGACATTTTCATTGTTGCTGTTGTGAAAATGCAAATGTATAACACGAATTCACGCTGGGAATACAAACTAAAACACTTAAAAGACATCTTTAAATAAGTAAAATTTATTCTAATTTAAAGTTCGCTTTTACAACGGTCTTTCGCGGCGTCTTTCTTGTCGTCTTTGTTTGTATTTTTGTCTTATTAACCTTGGGAATACAAATTAAAACACTGAAAGGACATCTTTTGATAAGTAAAAATTATTCTAGTTTAAAGTTCGCTTTTACAACGGTCTTTTGCGGCGTCTTTCTTGTCGTCTTTGTGTGTATTTTTGTCACTAAGATTTTAGTCCATATAATAAACAGACATTACACGGTTGTCTCGAAAATATGGATTTATGTAATTTCAGTGCAAAAACAATGTCTCACGAATGAGATACTGTTTTAAGTTTTTGACACGATTTGTGAGATACTGTTTTTGGCATATTTACTCGCAACCGTGTAATATCCTATATATACACGCGCGTAAAAGTCTAAATCCTTGTTATAGGTCATATTATTTGAATAATGTTAATGCTTTAAAGCTTTGTTTAAATTCATTTGCATTCGATTCCGCACACAAAAAGTTGGACGTCCGAAACAGGCCTTAGAACTAAAGGCCGTGTTACACGGTGCAATTTTCTTTGCAACTTGCAATGCAATTCTACTTTTGAGAGATGCTTTTCTACTTTTCATGCACGTTTCTTCTGCAAGACTCTTAGAGGTAGAATTGCATTGCAAGTTGCAAGAAAAATTGCACCGTGTAATTAAGAGAATAAAGAACTTAGTTTCAACATATTTTAGTATATGCACAGACCTATTAATTAATTAATAAAAATTTAGAAGCCTTTCAAAAACAGCCTTCATAATAATATTGATATATCGTTATATGGAAACATATTTTCTCATAATTATACGCATATGTTATATATATTTGTTCGGCTTAAATGACACGGGATACACAAAAATAATATGCCAGGTTGGAATAATATCTATTGGGTCAAATCCAGCGTACACACTAAGCTATGTCCTTACACGCCTTAGCAATTTCTGCGGTGTCGTCCCAACGTACAGCAAATACTAAACATTTTTGAAAATCTCCGTCTCGCAATATTTCCACGCGCTCTTTTCTATCTGCTTGGGTTGGCGTTATTTCGGTTGTGTTAAAACGAAAAGTTGTACTTCTTATAGAGCCTTTTTACAGAATCTATTTATCTTTCTTACTTCGCAAGATATTGGTGATCAAAATCATTGGCTATCGAGATATATCCGCCATCTTGTTTTATAATCAGATCTAATTAGGTGCATGACGCAAAAGCAGAGTTAAGGCTTAAAATATAACAATTGCATCATTTTTTGCATGTTCATGGTTTAATTTAGAACTCTTAGAATTCAAACGTTATAACTTGAGATACGTGCGATTCTAATACAATAGAACTATCACTTCGCCGGATCATTAATTTAATTTGAAGCTACAAAACGAGTTTTCACCCAGCTTATATCACCCAACGCATATCAGAGCAAGAATATGCATATCCAAAATGGCGGATGGAAGATTATTTCATTCGAAAATATCTTGAGAAGTAATAAAGTGAACTAAAATCCGCGTAAACGAATTTTGTAAATAATCATGACGTTCTTTTAAAGAAGACATAATTTTTACGGCCGTATCCCTTTAATTATCCGTTTGCCTTTAAAATATGATGTGCATTGTGCACTCAAAATGACCGATTAATTCCCCGACCACCAATAACCTTTATTATTTTTGAAAAATTAATATAATAGTTAAAATAACAAAAACCGACTAAATAACACCGTAATAACACCGTAATAATAACCGAGCCGGACGAAGGTTCGGCGAAGGTGCTAACATTGCCCGAAGATTGAAAAACTACACCCGGGTATTCTGTTATGGACGCAATGGACGCCCGGCGTTTTGTCAGGAGTGCGAATTGGCGAAATGTGGTTGCCTAGGTATCTGGAGGGCACGAAAACTTTGCACTATCCTTGGATCCCTAGTTATACACCCTGTATTATACACAGCGTGCTAAAACGGACAGACCAGACCGGTCCAGTGGTATTTCAGTACAGACAGATTACTGGTATTCTAGCGGGTTCAAAGAACTCTGCATTCAAGTATATCAAGATCGCATTGGCCTAGGGCAGTCTCAACGCTATATTCCTAACGAAATACTCCATTGCAGTCTAACAAGATTTCAGCAGCTTTGGTTAAATATATGGTACCACTGGTTGCAATTGCTTTAAGGAAAGCGTCAACAATCCTTACGTCAGTTCTATTTCTCGAATAGATTTATTGAACAACAAGAATTATAAGTATCATTTTTATATTTTAATGCAAAAATTCATACATTCACCACTACAAAAATTAATGAACAGGTTCTTGATGTTAGCTACCAAGTGTACCACGTGTGTTAACTGTATCACCACGTTAAACCTATAACCACGTTAAACTGTACCACCACGTAGTTAAACCATGTGTTAACTATATCACCACGAAGGCGAAAACTTTAAATGGCAATGCATCACTCTTTTATCCACGGGTTTGATCCACGGATCAAAACTGAATATTCTCTTCGTGTACATCAGTGAGGTCATTTTAATTTCACTTTTGTTTTCTTTTCTTGCAAAGTCTGATATTTTGTGACAGCAATATCAATCATTTTCATGAGATGTTCTCCATACTGCAAAATGACATTTTGGAGCGTAAGAATTATTTCTTTTGGAAATGACAAATTATAATGATTGACCATGGATAAAATGATTGGGGTGAATATGGAAAGAGAATCGAACTGGAAAACAAGTCAAATGCTCATGAGCATGTCGTTCCGCTCTATTTTTCGCTTTAACGAGTAGGGTCCGTTTGTACGAAAGCTGGATAGCACTATCAACCGACATTCGAAATTTGATCGTAGTTCAGCATATAACCTGGTATTAAATCATCGTATTCTTACATTGAGATTTCTTTTTAACAACTCTAAGCTACAATTTACAGGTATGTTTACAACGCTATCCAGCTTTCGCACAACCGGCCCCAGTTCCTAGAGTCGTTCTTGTAAAAATGGTTTTTCATTTCATTTTTGATTCTTAATCTTTTTTTTCGGTTTAGGCCCCGAGGGCCTACCTCGAATAACAAAAGCCGTGTTTCGTACTACGACATAAGCCTACTGAACCGAGATGTCTACTATGTCCGAGAAATCTGTGAATCTACAAGTTAAAAATACAAATATAAATATATCATACCGTTGGGTTTTCCAGAGTTGAAATAAAATTACGAAGTTTTATGTCTCGATATTTCTCTAAGCATTTGGTCATACGTTCTAGCTAGAAGAAAAGTAAAAAAATTGTTAACTAACGATAGTTGGAAAACACTATAGATGAAAGGCAACAAAATTTCGCGGAATAATGTATAAATAATATTGTTATAAATGATAATTGCCCACATTCGGTAGTTTAAATAAGTCGGAAAATGTCAATTAAAAATCAAAATATGATGACCAATGACCGGAAATGTCAAAACCAAAAATACTAATTCTATGAAAAGCAGCCACTATCTTAAATGGTAAATATAATACACGCCCCTATAAAAATCAATGTTTACTAATAGGCTACGTGTATACAAATACAATTAAAAATAAATACAAATACAAAATCAAACTCAATACAAAAATCTAAAATCGTTATTAGAAGCAAAGGAAAATTATCATCGCGTAAATTCGCGCTCTACCCCTACACTTAATAATTAAGACATGCATGATTATTTATACAGCAAACGTAATATTAGCATCATACACTAACAGGGTGCTTAGTTACCATCGTGCACCCTGTTATGGTTGGCATTATATATATCAGTGGCGTAGGAAGCATGATTATTGGGGCACATATTCTTTTATTCATGTTGTGCAAGATCAATTTTTTTTACATATTCTTTTATTCATGTTGTGCAAGATCAATTTTTTTTAAATCGATTGTCTTTACAAGTCTGTTAACATGAATATATGAATATGTGCCCCCCCCCCATTATCCTGCAACTCGCCATCATTAGGCACCTTTAGCTATATAGCAGTAATTATGAGTTTGTCTACGAGTATAAGATTCGTCATTTGCTTTTGCCTACGCCATCTGACGAAAATTCTACGTAGTGGATCGTAGGGGCATAGATCGAAGATGGACAGATGTCCTTCTCAGAAATAAAAATGTCCCAAGGCAGCCATCTTGCATCTACCATTTCGGCAAGTGTTTATTGCGTAATGTTGCGTGATATTCGTCATTTGTCATTACGTCACTGCTTTTACGCTCTCTGCCGTCAGTGCCGTGTCACCTATTTCACTAATGTTTTAGTATTTAGCTATAGAGATAAAAATTAATTACTCCGGCGCCAGCGACGGAGTTGAAAATTCGCCCCGGTTTTTTTGTTTTCTTTTTTTTTTTCGTCGTCGCAAGTCTGAAATGGCGCGAAACATTCTAGTATTTGAAATGTGTATGTAAGCGTATTTATCTACGTCCCAGTCTTATCTGCCAAGAGTTGTGGTGCACAGCTTTGGCTAATTTTCCGATGCGCGATTCGATTTCGCTCGTATGATACGGCAATTCCTCCAAGAGGAACAAATAAACCGTTGTTTTCATCCTGTTCGATTAAGTTTAGATTGAATTGGCGTAAGAATATATTTAATACATGTAGATTCTGGTCCTATTTTAATAATATCGCTGTTTCGTTTAACAAGATGATGTGGTCGTGTATGGGCGCGTTGACACGTCGTAGTTTGCACAGGATTGAAGATTTAATATGTAACTATAAGCGCGAATTACAAAGGCAAAGTGTAAGACAAAGTGAATGTATCATGCGGTTTATTTACATTTTTGAACAATTAAACTTCTATACTTTTTAAAGTACGATGTGCTTCTGAATTTCGCGATCGAACATTTATAGGTTCGCAAGGCATCTAAATGCGAAAATGAACTGTGTTGTTTATGTTCAGAAGCTCTATATTAAAGACTGCCACGTGCGCCGGAGTTAACGCCAGACCAGGCGTTTTAATTAAAAATAAATTTATTAATTTATATGAGTTAAAAGCCAACAAATTACTACGAAAACGGTAGAAAGAGTACAAAATTCACAGGCAGCAATTAGCCCATGCACAGCAAGTATTGTGCCGTGTGCATGCATGACCTGTAGCTACATTTGGGGAAAACTTGAGGACACAAAATAATACCTAGTTACACTTCTGATAATACGTATGTGGCGGCTTGATGTCGTAAGCAAACAACACGCAAGGATGACGAATCTTGTTTGTACTCGTAGTCTTATACTCGTATAGTAACTGCTAAAGCTCTATATTGTTTTTGGTAACAGCAACTATAAAACTAATCTCAAAATGAATTCACCTTTTCTTCTAAGAATATTGAAGTGACGGGAAAACAAGACCAAAAGTGCCGAAGTAACTCGGTAATTGCATATATAATGTTGCCGTAGTTCTCTTTGCAACGTTTGGAGACCATGGCCTAAACAAAAATGCACAATTTAATGATAAATTGAGTTGTTTCACATAAAAAATATACAAATAGCTTATTATAATTCTTCAGGAAAAGAGCAGAAATAAGAGGAGATTGATTTAAATAAATCTCATCTCGTTTCATCTCGGGATATATTATCTCATAAATATATTCCCTTCCGAAAAGCTCCCAGACAAAATGTTTTAATAAATCTTTTTTTTTAAAAGTTTTCTTTAATCAGTTAATGAAGCGATGAACAAATATAATCAAATCACTTGAAGGAAAAATATTACGACTGCACGCAATGCCAAAAAAAAAACACGAACAAACGATGAATTGGCAATTAATAATTAACATACCGTTAATTTCGGACATTGTATCTCTCATGAACAGGCCACCAGGTGAGAATTCGGTAAGAACTTCGCAAGCACAGTCGCTGCTGAGAGTCTAATTTAGAGAACGTTGGCATAACATCTATTATTATTATCATAAATAGTCTACCTACTAACATGTTACATACCGAAAAAGCGCGAAATAGGTAGCATGCAATGACTAGGCATGACCAGCTATAGGTTACATATTAGTATAACGAATTAGATCTATATATGGCTAAGCTGATAGATGAAAACACTATTTTAAAAATAATGTATATTTACCCCCAATGATAAAAAGATAGAAAGGCGTTTGTTTAATACAAAAATCGTTTATACGTGTATGCTACCCGCTAACACAGAAAAAATCGGTTCTGTAATGAACGTAATTATTCAAGAAAAACTATACAAGATAAATATCTAAAGCCGCTTTTATTGAAAGAAATACCGTACATTCGTCTGTACCTTGACAAGCTCTGGTTGCCATGATCTGATGTCCATGGAACATCTTTCGGCATAAGATGTGAGATTATCTGTACCATTGGTATACGAGTTTACCTTGTGAGGTGCCTAGATAATGAGTTGACACATTTCCCGGACAGTATATAAATATTGCATGGCACTGCAGTACAAAAGCTATTTTTTTATAAATAACTTAAGAAAAAGATCTTAATTTTTATTAATTCGATTCAATTATAAATCCTCACAACACTATTTTACAACGAACAACGAATAACGAACAGCGATTAACGATGTTTTATATTTTGTGCTTTTTGAGTACAATAGGGAGTCCTCCAGAGATCACTGAGCTGAGTCCAATAGAAAGTTCTCGATTATTTAAACTCAGAAACCGATTTTTGTTAATACACCATTTGCCCTTCATTAAACAAAAAAAGAATTGCATTAACATAATTTAAAATATTCAGAAATACAAATCGAAATCTCAATAGCGCATTTTGTGCAAGTCAATAAGCGTAAAAAGATATTCAATAGTAACAATTTGTTCGGTCATGTGTTAAAGCTGAAAACCATTAGTCAAAGATGGAAATTCAATAAGAATACAAAGAACATTCAAAAACCGCAAAATACATTTTCGTTTGAACACAATAAACCTTCAATTAGAGAATAAAGTAATTTCGTTAAGGTTGTTATGAACACAAATATATACTCGTAAAAAGCGTTGCGCAAGCGGAAATGACCCAATCAAATTTTTTGGTTAGTTACTCATTTGCATTGGGAATCTTCGATAAAAATCGTTTCGTTCAACATCATCTTGGGCTTTTTGCGAGTTTGTTATACGTTGAGTACTGTCAGAATGGCACAACGTCGAAGAATATCACAACAAGACAAAGAACGGTTGGTTAGAGCATTCGAAGAACAGGATCAAGACTACCTGGCTTTGGCTGAAACTTTAGCAATAAATCGTTCAACTGCCAGGAGTATAGTTTGCTCGATATCTGCGAGAAGGACGAATTGAAGAACAACCACGTGGAGGACGCCTCAATGTTCGATTTGATAATTAAGTTAACTGATTCATGAGAGATAAAATATCGTGTTATTTAATTTTGACTTATCCGCCATTTAAGTAAACAGGCTTGATACAACCGCCCCTGCTTGTCTAAAACCCATGTGTTGTTAAAATTACTTATTTCTGTAATTGAACGTTTCTTGTGTTCAAAGAAAAACGTCTTTTGTGTTTTTGAATGTGCTTTGTATTCTTATTGAATTTCATCTCTGATTAATGGTTTTCAGTTTTAACGCATGACCAAGCAAATTGTTACTATTGAATAGCTTTTTACGCTTATTGACTTGCACAAAATGCGCTATTGAGATTCCGATTTGTATTTCTGAATATTTTAAATTATGTTAATGCCATTCTTTTTTTGTTTAAGAAGGGCAAATGGTGTAATTCCTCTTTTAGTGTATCAATTTTAACATGTTATAATACAATTATGAGATAGAATAATGTCTACATAGATGAAAATAGTTGAGATTTCACACAATAACGTAGTACCTGTGTTGTTTCCACTGCAATTCCCTGACAAAACTGATTTTTGTCTTTTATTTTTCAAAGCTACTGATTCGTTCGTAGTTTCCTCCTCCAAATCCTCATATCTTACCATGTCTCGAAGTCGAGCCTGATAAAATAATTCAATTGTCAATTACATGTGTTACAACCGTGGGTCGAACTAGAAGCTCTACTTTTTAAATTTAATTGGCAAGCAGGTTATAAAAGCATAAAATGCTAGCTGTCTAAATTTGACTATCTACTTTAGTCTTATTGACTATCTACTTTAGTCTTATATGTCGTTAATACAATTTAGAGGAATTTTACTAAAACGCCATTTTTTTTTGCCTATGCCATAAGGTCAATATCTTATGCCGCGTTTACACTACATTCATTTATTGGCAGGGTACGGTTAAAATGGGTACGCTTAAAAAGGTCGGGCACGAGTACCCATTTTAGGTTTGGCGTGCCGATAATTTGAGTGTAGTGTAAACGGGACTGATAAGGTTTCCTAATATATCTTCAATTAGGGAAAGACCTAAGAGTAATCTATATTATTACTCTAACCCTTACTTAAAAGCTTGTTTTTAATTAGAAAACTGTCTAAACATGCCCCATGACCTGAGTAAATAATACGAAGGGCTTGTTTTGAATTGTTTCATTTATACATCTCTACCCGGCCCAAATGAAAAATAAAATAGCGGGACACATTACCACTTTTATCGGTGGTTCATCCATGCTGTTCGTCGACTTTTCATTTACAACCTGGGAACTATTAAATGTTTGGAAAGCTGCCATGTGAATGTCATGGACGATGGACGTTTTCGTAAGTTATGCGCGTGCGTGAGTTTAACACGAGTTGACACTGGTAACTAGCAAAGGTTGCAAACGTACGATTAGCATGTTGGCATGAATGCCATTTTAAAAATTTTCCGTAAAATGAAGTGTTCAGCTATTGGTAACAGATAAACTGAATAACGAGACGATTCATCGAGTTGTGCATCTGCTAGTTTAATCCATGAATTCATGAAAATACAACCTATGGCATGTATTATCAATCCTCACAATTTACATTTTATTCAATACTTTTAACAGTATCGCGATTAATTGCTCAAGAACACTTAAAAGCCTGTTTTGGAGTATATTGAAAACTATGATTGTGCCTATTTTCATGTAAAATATGACACGAAAACAATTTTTGCTTTCCATTTAGCCTATCCTTTCCATCACCCTAATAGCAACCATAACATGCACAATTTGAATTTTATATATATGAACAATTCTCCAAGGCAAGTCAGGCGGTTAATTCAGAATCTAAAGTTATGCCGTGCTGTCTAATTTTAAGTGTGGTCATTATCGGACATTCGCCTCCGATTCGGTTTGTTTTAAACGCCATGCATGACCAGGATGAATATATTAATATAGTTGAGATAATCTGTCTATCGTCTCTACAATGCGCGCTATGAATAGTACTTTTTTTCACAGGTCCTAAATATGCATCAGTAACATGTTTGCGAAGACAATTATCATGTATGTTACTTACGGAGTGTCCGCGTATGACTTGAGTACCATAGAGCTCTGATGATTGAACCGACGAAACAGGTTGTCGTTTTTGCTTTTCTGATCGGAAGAGTCAGAAGACTGTTGTTTATGACCATAGCCCTAGAATATAAAATACTCATCATTTGTTGGAAAGATTGGCAATAAGGATACTACTTTAAGTGGTGGTGTATTGTATATTCTTTATACCAATAAAGAATAAATTTTGTTTACTGTATGTCTGGCAAAAATATAAAGAGTTACATTCTCTTTGTGGTATCCAGGAATTCTCGAAAACAATTAATGTTTTCCCGGTATATATACGGTACGTATAAACGTATAGAAAAGGTTAAATTTCTTTGAACTTTCAACGTGGTGCCAACAATGCTGTCAACGCGTGAACACAGTATTTTACGTATAAAGATTGCCAAAAACATTTGTTGTTTGTTTCAAAACAAACCTGGTCAGAAAGAGGAGATTCCTCTGAAATATCCAACAAACGATCATAGAAATTTGAGAGCTTTTGTTCCAGAAATTCTAAACAAGTAGATAAAAATTAGGATATATAACTAGTTGGTTGAAATTACTTTGTTGAAAAAACCCCCCCGGCTAATTAATCACTATAATAGGTAGAATTTGCAGTAGAATTAATTGATAAAATTGAATAAATGAAATACAGTATGTAATAATAACCAAACACAGAAAATATACCGTTCAATCTTATCTTTACCACCGCATACGTTACCTAGCTGATTATATTGATAGGTTTCCTCGCCCTTGCGTACCCAGGAACCAAAAATGTAACAGAAGGTTTGCGGCAGCTCCTTTTATTCCTTACATTACTGTACATACCTTGTTCATCCTTATTTGCACATTCCAAAAACAGATCCGACGAAGTCTTTTGACGATCACGATGAAAGAAATGAGACTGAAAAACTTGGTCCAAAATTCCTTCTCGCTCATCTGAAGGTAAAGAATTGATAGCGAATCACTATAAAGCAGTTTCGATGCGGATGATATTGCGATTAGTGTATAGCTATGATAGATTTTTTTCGCTTCAGCTATGTGAATAACATGAAAATACAGTAGTTTGGATTTACGGATTAGCTCGCACAGCATTTAGGAGAATATCAATGCAGGTTTTTGTAGAAATAAACCACATACCACATATTACAGCTGACTAATAATTTATATAAAACCATGTAAAGACTATCACCTGGTCAGGAACGTTTTCCAAGTGTTTCTTCTTAACTAAAACAAAATAATAACCGGTTAGGGCAGATAAACAAACTTGGCCTCTTAGCAGGGTTGCACAGCTTGTTGTAGCTACATTTGTAACTTTTCTTTTGATCGGATCCACACTCCACAGTAGACAACATGCAAGGTGGAATTTCGTTTTAAACTAGTCGATATATCTATTTACATTTTTCAGGAAAAGCCAATCGGAATGCCTTAATTTTTAATACGTACTGTATACTTCATGTAAAATGGCAAATAATAGAGAGTTTTAGTTTCACGTTTTCTCGTCAACCGCTAACCATAAGCCGCGGCTTGACGTTGAAAATTTGCCGTTTTTTTAACCGCTGGAGGTGTATTTTCATGCATATAGCTCGTTTACCTCAGCGTTTTGTCATTGCAATAGTGTCTCGTTTCACGTATAAACACTCCTGGTAATTCTCTAGTTACTATATCGTAGATCGATCCCCTCCCCCTTTTGCAGTAGAAAACTCAAACTCAATACTAATAGGAGATCACTGAGCATGTTTACTAATGGAATGCAATGAAATATGGGCGAAGGGATTTGGAGGAAAATCGTGGGTACGAGGCTAGGTGACTATATACAGACACCTTCATTAACTTGGTAACTTGTCAACACTGTCCTCACTTTATCGTGCCTAAAAATTGACGGACCAACAAGGAGGAATTTAATTTTAAACTAATCGACAATGTTAGACTCCTTGTTAGAAAGACCGTAATAAAATTTCGTAGCCGACAATAAGACATACATTTTTTGTATCGTACCTGCCGGGTATGTTTTAAATATTGCCGCAATAGTATCAGCGTCCAAGTTATATCTCAGTTCATTGCAACACTACTCTCTGGTTTCACCTCTGACTAAAAATATATTGAAATAAGGGTAAAATGTGCATGTGTACTACACTGAACGGCAAAGTGATAGCTAACCAAATTTTGAATATAAAGGGTTTTGATGAAGTGAAATTGAGGAGAAAGAGTCAAAATGGTAACGTAAAATCCCTTCACATGTACACCTTCAATCACTTCACATAGATAGAAATTAACAATTAATCCTTACCAGAAATCCAGACGACAGACCGATAGTTTGAACATCACCAGACCCTGTTTCATTGCTAGATGTCTAAGAATTAGGCAGTTATAATTGGTGTACAGTTATAAGTGGTTCTCGAATTTGTGGGAGATCATTTTAATTTCTATATTAGGGAAATGGGTATACATGGGGACATCGAAGTGTAACCTGGAATCGGTGGGGAAAATTGGGAAAAAGGAGAGTACAATTTAACACAGTAACCCGACATTTTTTGAATGCGCATGGGCATCCTAACTGTATAGCAACTAACTTATTCTATTAGCTATATCATGCTATAAATTTGTGCATATTATGGTATGACACTTTCGTTACGACGACAAAAATAAAACTACATAAATAAAATAATTATTTACCTGTTCATTTGCTCTGTTTGCCCAAAACTCCGCGGCTGTAATAATGTCACCAACAACAAGATCTTTATATAGCTGGTAGAGATCAGGATTGTTTTGCAATAGTCTAAAAAGAGAATAAAGCATGCAATTTGATTTTTCAAAGAGGCAGAGTTGCATACGCCAACATATATGGATGCACCAACAGAAACATACTTATTTTCTCCTCCAAATCTTTGTTTGCTTTTTCCTATGAGCAGGTATTAATTGAGCTAAAAGATCCTTCACGTCATCACGATCTCGACGTTCAGCGCCAGGATAGGCATTATTGACAAAATGGAAACTGTACGAGTTGCCATCGTGAAGCACTGTTTGAAGCTGCATTTTTGAGCTGCCTTCCGGGCTGATTCTCTGCACTACGTAAATACGTACAAAGCATATTTTTATATAAGTAGCTACATAAACAAGTGGAGGTCATGGGGAAAATGATGGCAACGAAATCCGTTTTTGTGTTTCGATTTAAATCCAACATTTTGGTTTATTTAATTTATCATGGATTTACCGGTAGGCGGTAGATACAGGGGCGTAACTAGAACGATAATTGGGGGGGGGGGTGACTATTCATATATTCAGTTCTGCCCGACGGATTTCTATTGTAAGCTATTGCAATTACAAAAGAAATCCGTAGGGCAGAACTGGATATAATTTATGAATATTCACCCCCCCCCCAATTATCCTTCTAGTTACGCCACTGGGTAGATACTATATTCTGCCATTCTTTTGTCTAGCGCCTTCTTCATATTCGTCGCTAAAGGCCATCAACGATATTAATCGTGGAGGCCACGCAACTAGTGATATTTATAGTTATGATGTTTTAGCCCATGTTTTACGTTTAGGGATAACAAATTTTCGTACAATACAAGACGCTCCCTTAGGCAGATTCACCCGAGCGGAACATCATCACTTCGGGAAATATTTCGCAAAACCACTCTCACTCCAGGTCTATAAATGATAAATGTCTTTCATTCTGTCGAAAGTATTACGATTAATTAAATTTATTGTCGCGGCGGTGTCGATTGTTATTCGGGACCTTAAGCTTGTAGGACTCTTATGCAACATATAGTGAAGCAAACGCTATAACCTATCGCGTTGTTTATATGGTGAAAGGTGTTATACAAAACTATATTAAATCTGTCCCGTTACGAAATTAGAAAACCTTGTTCGATATTCGATATTCATAAGCTTGCATCCAGGCGTCTGTTTAGATTTTAGCAAGGTAATAGTGTTCTAATTTGTTTTTTTTTTTGGTTTTTCATATTTTGATTTCTCCTGCATTTCTCCTAATGCCTGTATTCAAAAAAGCTCATTCACTCTCAAACAGTCACAATCATTGAGTGTATGTAGCAGAGAAATTGTGTTATCGCTAATCAATTAAGAATCTAAAGTTGTTTCTTTAAATCAATGGAAAGATTTCGAGCATAACATTGACATTTGTGAGATTTCATGACATTGACACTGGTGTGGGATTAAATATTTATATACAAGTAATAAGATGTTAATTAGATTTATATCTAGCTAGATTTAAATCTAATTAGCTAGCTGCAACTTTAGGTTTAAATTTGTATGGAAAATACAAGAAGCATAATCCTTTTGATATAATTACTTGGCGCAAATAGATTCAAACATGTTTAGGTACATACCATATTGCTATGGTATGTAAACTAATAATAGCATTGCATTCAAAGTGAATTGAACTCGTGAGGGGATTTGATTTGCGTTTGAGGATTGGGCAGCCTTCCTTGGTTTTAGTGGCCAGAAGTAAAATTACTTTGCTATTCACCTTAAAATACATATAGTTGATTCACACACTTCCCAAAAGTAGTTATTTACTATATATTATATTATCAATTGAGTGTAAATTCTTATCTGATAATCAAAATATTTATTTCTCTAACACAGCCTATGAAAACAGGTACATATTGATGGGGGAGGGGGGGGGGGGGGGGTGGGGGTGCCAAAAGCACTGTAGGATAACAGAGTCAGAGCTTTAGAAAAGGGTTCATCTATAATCGATCACCTTAGCAACCACATGAAGAGGTAACATGCATGCAAATTAACTTGCAAATCCAGCTAGGGGAGAATACATTTTCAATACTAAGTATTACCAGTTAGTTTTAATGCAAAGAGTAGGCATCGATCGTTATTAAAATGGCGAATGAATATTACTAAATATTACATGGTGGCAAAGGACACAGGGCTGCCCCTGCTCATTCCTATAAGCAAAGGACAGTGGAGGCAGCTGCCATGATTGCTCCCATGGTTCTGGTGCCCAGGATATTTATATAATGCGTATTTCTCTAGGTATCTCCTCTCTCCATTCAGAGTCTAAACTAGTACTAGCTAAGTATTAAATGATCACTATAGTCCATAGACCTTAAATTCCTTATACAATGGGGTTCCTATAATCACACAAACCTTCACTTGTTCGTAATACACAATATGGGTTTAAAAATAATGCATGTATTTAAAACGTTGTACAAATTTGCACCTTTAACTGATCCTTAGATTTATAAGAAGGGCATAATGATGAATATTAATTGAAAACTAGTATTAATATCATCAAAGCAATTTGTTAAATGCTGCATCCGCCATCGTTAATAGTGGCAGAGACTGGTGTATTTCCTACCTTTGATATCGGAATAAACGTAGCACAGCCGTGGTTTATCCGCTCCGTCCGCTGTCCACATTATTTTATCAGAAAGCAACATAAGTTTCCCATTATTTTTCTTATATCTCACATGTTCTGATATAAGCAGAACTTCCTCGCCAGCCATATTGTATATCAAGCTCGATACTTCATGTAAGATGTTCCATACTAACTTCTGTTGGCAGGCAATATCAAGGTACACTAACGTGATGCAAATTTTCCATTTTCAGAAGCAAATATTATATATAAAATTCAATTCTGAAAGAAAAATTTGTGAGATATGGGTACCAGACCAGTAAAAATGTACTATCATTCAGTAATTGCCAAAAATATCACAACATTGCCAAAGCTGGTAGCCGAAAACAGAAAACTCATAAAAATCGTTTGGCGTTGGCGGGTCGCGTCTGGTGTGTGTCCGCCTTGATAGTAAAAGTGAAAAAGTATAGTATTTTTCATAATATCATGTTTTAATTACCCTGCATTTTTATCACTCTCTACCAAATTGACTCATTCACGGATTGACCTGAATACTATTCAGCACTACTGCCACTACAGCTGATTAGGCCCACTACAGCAAAATTTATTCTGTCCGGGGTCGGTTGTATAAAACTCTTTAATTAACTACATTTTGCATTGTTAAATCCTAGTTAACTCAGACTGAATACAGTCCTCTGATTGGCTAATTTTGTCTTTAACTACAATTAAAAGTAAACTAGTCTTTTATTCAACTGTCCCAGTCAAACATCTTCTTTGAATTCCTAAGTTGTCGCCAACTTCGGCCAACTAGGAATAGTAACGTCACAGCTGAAAACTTTACCCGGTTTGCGGGGAAATGCGGGATGGAGTTTCGTCATATGAACAGGACAAAACAAGTTGGTTTGTCGGAAACTTTTGCGCACATGAACAGGCCCTTAGGCCTTAGAAAAGGACACATTCATTTTACCTTTGCAACCAGACGAAGAGGAAACGCAATTTAACAAATACCCGCGAACCTGCTATTCCCGGTAGTTTTAATTTTAAGAGGGGCTTCATGATAACAGTGTATGGTACTGTTACATCACTTACATAGTAGCAAATAGGGACACAGGGCTGCCCCTGCTTACTTATGTAAGTAAAGGGCAATGTTGGCGCCAGATGCCCCTGCTGTGAGCTGTCCCCATGGTTCTGGCGCCCTTGATTAACTGCACTCCACAGAACATATTTTATGCCATTTATTAATGCCTATATGAAAAGATGGTGCTGAAATATTTTTCAGGATCTTCTCAGGCTACATACATACGATCACTAGACTAATTACATTACACTTCAAATGGTTAATGAGCTTATTTACTAACGCTATAATGCTAACTAGATTTAAACAATAAAATGACCTACGACTTTCTGACCTACGATATCAACCATGCAATGGAGCACATGGAAACAAAAATATTAGTAAATGTTTCAGTATAGTCAGTATCCGCAGCTGGAGTAACACCGGTAGTCTTGTTTCTTGCAAACATCGGGATCCTCACCGCATTTTACATTTATCCAACACCATCCATACTTGGCACAATACTTCCAGCAGTAGTTTGAATGCGAACTAGAATGATATGCACAGCCTGACAGTTCTGGAAAAAAGATGCTTTTGCCCAGGTACATTTGGATGTTCTTCTGGTTCATGAATTTCGCCTTGTTGATGACAGATTCCCCGCCTGCGAAGTAATCAACCCAATCCACAAGCAAGAAATTCACCGTCAAATCCCGCCTTTCCCTCAAATTGTAGCATTCAAATGCTGCTTCGCCCAACCAGGAAGAACACGTCTCCGCCATGTCCCAAATACATTTGCCATAACTCCCGAATGCCGAAACCTCAATGAATGTATAAAACGAGCCAGGGATGCCACATTTCTCTTTGGCTTGTTCGGTTATGCCTGAACAGCTCGAGGTCACTGGATTCGTATCCCGGGTTGACACAATCTGCCCGAAGCTCAACACAAGCCATTTATGTTGTAAAGACATGTATTGATATAGTTCATAAGCCACGAAAATTAAAATTCTTTCGTTTGGTCGTATGGCGTCCTTGAGTTTTGGCCAGTTTCCATGGGTCATGTAGTAGCCACTCATCGCCAGCTTTCCGGAATTATTTGGCGGCCACAGTTTCATCAGTGTGCTTTCGATGCTTCGCGAAATATTCTTCTCATAACCTTTTTGCACATTGCTGTTGAAGTGGATTATTGCAACCTCACTTGGATGAGATTGCATCCAACTGTCGATTTGTTTAAGACCTTCTTCGATGGAGCCTGCGTAGGCACAGACGTTCTTGCCACAGTGGCAATTTAAGGCTTCTGTTTCACCAAAACAGGTTTCGATGTCGAAGTAACGTATACCATAGTCCAACTGCTCCGAGAAACTTTTGCCATGGTTACGAATGAAACACGAAGGTGCCGCTCCGCCGCTCCACCAATGGAGACGCCCATCAAATCCGGATCCAGCATTGTGACTGCCTGCAAATGTTACTTGATCGATACGTAGCTCGCATAGATCAGGAAGACCATTGCATTTTTGTGCAGCGATTTGCCTCGCGTTTACTAAAAAAAATAGAAACATAAACGAATGTGAATGCACTCTGTCGTAAATTATTGTGCTAAGAATTATAAGATGCCTGACATAGCTCTAGTGTGCGCCGGCCTTAACTTCGCGAATGTCAATTGTCTCACCTGTGAATGCAAGCCTAACTGGACATGCCAATTTCACTTTTACTGGCGATTTACCTTTAAATTTCATGAATACAAACTTATAATGAATTTATAAGACTCATAGCCTGCCGGACACGAAAGCTATCTGGCAGCATCTGCTCAGCAAATCCTGTAGTAAAGAGGCTAATAAACATATGCAAACTTGCAAAACATATGCAAAGTGTATTATGCATACTTTTATTAGCTTGTCGTGGATACAAACTTGCTCTCAATGTACACTTATATCATCGAAACCGGCCGTTTTATACAATGTTTGTGCTAGTGGCGAAGCCACTCGGTTAATTTATTAAGAAATTAATTAATTCGGGGAATTTTTTAAGAAATTAACGATGGTAATAACTAGTTAAAATTACATGGCGAGACTAAAGCCTGGTTTCCATTTAATCGTAATTGTCGTGAACAAGGCTTCTTCATTATTCACTGATGGGAAATAGTGGCGATGGAAATTTGTCTCTTATTCTGCATTCAAATCGATCATTATTGACTGCACATGATTATTTTTATATATTCACATCTCTGACTCTGACTCGCATGCATCAACTACCTTCACATGTTCACGACACATGGAAACAGCAGGCTGGCTGCGCCACTAAACAGTAATTTAAGATCCTTTTTCCCACATTTCCGACTCTTAGAGTCGGGAAAAATACTCGATGCACGCAGCATGAGATCTGATATTCAGGTAAAAAAGTAGAGATTCGAAAAATCTGCAGTGTTTTTAATAAATCATTGATATCAAATACCCGAACGGCAAATAAATCATTGATATCAAATACCCGTTTACGGCAAACGTCAAACCGCTAACAAAGTTTCTATTCTAACTTCAGTTACTTCACTATCTTTAAGTGTGCGGCAATTTCGCTAAATTACAAACGTTCTACATAAAACTTGTGCTGCTCAGCAGTATAATGTAAGGAAGCAATAGGCTATTTCTGATGTATTTAGAGAAGCAGCAAATTCAGCTTTGCCGTAGTGTTTCACGTTCGCTGTATATATAATTTAATGCTTGAACGACTGCATGAGGGTGTATGCAGTCGGGTAATTTGCATCAGCGCACACCAGATGCCGTCGTCAGCATTTCATATGTACGCACGCACATGCAGTATATAGAAACGCGTTAATTGCGATATGTAAATATACACGACCTTTACATAGATTCCCAGCAATCAAGATCTTCACGATTCAAAGAAATCCCCTTCAAAGTGACAACTACGAGGGAGAGAGGGAGGGAGGGAGGTAGGGACGCAGTTATAGGGAGGGAGGGACGGATCAGTCATAACATAGGATATTATGCTAACATTTATTTTGATAGCATGCTAACATTTATAAAAATATACAAAATCAACCCCAAAATTCTGAAGAAGGCTCGAAGTACCGCGTCCAAAGCTGAGTAAAGAACAAAATATCCAGACAATTGACAATTTACATATAATATATTTATATTGGTCAGGTCAGGCATGCACTGATACCCACCACTGCATCAACAGCTGTTGGAAAAAGATCGGTAGGTTTTTGAAAAGAAACTTCATTGTTGTACCCCGCCTTTGTAAATGCACATTCATGCAATGCGATTGAAGAACCCTTTATGTATTGTAAGTAGCTTATACACGCGCAATTCATAATCACTATACATAAATGTGCACGAACGAATTAAAACTTGATTCAATCGGCTAACCACTAAATAACTAGTTTGTTGTGCCTAGTTTTAACTATAGTATAACAAAACCATAAGAGATAGAATATGGATAGACAAAAAAGACCGAGCATGAAATATAAATCATCTGAAGTTTCTTTTGTCTCGTTTTGAATTATGGTTGGAAGTCTTGTGTTAGCTTATATGCTTAAATGTCGATGCTTGTGTTTCATGTTTCATTGCACACGTTTCATTATTTTGCGTTTTGATAGTTCGTTACGCTTATATTCTTAAGACACAAGTGAAAACGACGTTTTATTTTACTTCATGCACTGTATACCTGTATTTTCTTTTCGCGGAAAATATGGTCGATGAACCATGGCGTTAATTGCCGAGGACAAGACCAGGCAGTATAGTATCATTACATGAGTGAGGACAAATTCCATCTCGTTGTTTTTATACTTTATTTTGCTTTTATACTTCTTTTGCTTTGTTCACGAGAGCGAGCTTGCATGCATGGAGTAACAGTAGATGCCGACTGTCTGTCTGCAATTGTAAAATATATTATAGTATCTTAAAAGATTAAGCGCGAACCATACAATCATTAGCAATTTTTTATATAATTATACATATATATTCTGCAAGGGCCCTATATATATATAATTAATTTTATCAATTCAATGCAGATTCATATATATACGCGATAAATGAAATCACCTTCTATAGATAGGTTTGAATATGATATACGAATGTTTTTGTTAGGATCAGTGTTAAATCAGTAAAATTCTGACAATATCCTATTTTGATGGTTCCATTTTTAGCTATGGGATCGCCTTGTGCGTGGAACCATTACTTTCACACAAAATTTAATCTATATATAAAAACATACTTACACGGTCTTTCAAGAGCTCCACTACCTTAATCCTTTGTCTCAGAGGAAAATCAGTGAAATGAACAGCCGCTGAGCTGTTTCAATCACCTGATCTGAAAACGCAACAGACATGCATGCATGCACAGTCCATCCTACCATATTTCCGAGTGTTTTAAGGACACTTAAGTTTCAACAATGTAATGTTTCAACGATGTAAAAGTTTCATTACTTGAAATTTACATTACCCTCATTCAAGTTCAAATTATATATGACTACGTAAAGGCCCTGTCACACTGTTGCGTATCACATTAGCGTATGACAGCGTATGATAAATATGACGCATACGCCGGAATACGCTGAAATATGTTGGTGGTACGTCGTGCGTAAGTTATACACGTTCCAAGAACGGTCACATACGCTGGTATACGCCGAGGAAGAAAATTTTTTTTAAGCATGCTTAAAAATCTTGTGCGTGTTTGGACGTATGGTTTATGCGGTAAAGATAAGCTAGTCATACGCTGAATACGGCAGAAGGACGCTAAATGTACTGTACTAATAGGTTGAGTACGCTAATCATACGCAAATGAGTAAGTGTGCCGTACAACTAACGTGTTGATAGCGCATCAGTAACGAAGGTCTAACTTATGTGTGACGTATGTTTAACGTCTATAGAGGGCTTAGCGTATGACTGACGATTAAGTAACGCATTTACCGTACAATTAGCGTATAGTTAACGCCTGGTCGACGTATCCTCAGCGTATCGCAAACGTTACGAGGAAGGGTATATAAATATTATAGCATGTCATTTATTGTTTATAATATATATTTATGTTGGATGCCTTCATATCATCTTGTACCTTCGAGGATAAAGGATGGAGTTAGCTTTTCTTGAATACCAGTTTGATCTCATAGCTTTGACGATTCGTCACATAGAAAATAACAGAAGGAAAAGGAGAAAAAGAAAAAGACGTGAGGTATGGATGAGATCATGGATGGGAAGGCGAAGGCAGTTTGGCATTTACGACCAACTTCTGGTGGAACTCCGAAGCGAGGATACGCGATATTTCAAGAACTTTATGCGGATGGTCCCCGAGATGTTTGATGAGCTTCTGGCAAGAGTGAGTCCCAGGATCACCAAGAAACATACCTGGTATAGGCGACCCCTGGAGCCTGGGCTGAAGCTCTCTTTGACTTTGCGACACCTTGCCTCTGGGAGCACGTATTCAGCCATGAAGTACGGATGGAGGGTCCCCCACAACACCCAGTCACTTATTGTCAGAGAGGTTTGCCAAGCCATCATCGACGAATACATGTCCGAAGTAATGACCTGCCCTACCACGCCAGAGGGATGGCGTGCCATATCTGATAAGTTCCTCAAGAGGTGGAACTTCCCCCATACATGTGGTGCTATAGATGGAAAGCACATTGCCTGCAAGTGTCCACCAAAAAGTGGATCCCAATATTTCAACTACAAGGGATTCTACTCTGTTTACTCATGGGCCTTGTAGACGCAGATTATAAATTCATCTGGGCAGACCTCGGTGGTAAAGGGTCATCATCGGACGCACAGATCTACAACAACTCTGAAATCAAAGAATTAACAGAAGACGGAACTATAGGATTCCCCGCCCCCGATGCTTTACCAAATGACTATCAGAGTGTCCCCTACTTCTTTGTAGGTGACGATGCCTTTGCCCTCCGAGAGACAATGATGAAGCCATACAGCCGCCGTGGTCTACACCATGAAGAGAGGATATTTAACTACAGGATTTCCCGCGCCAGAAGAGTAGTTGAAAACGCTTTCGGCATCCTGACGAATCGTTTCCAGGTTCTGTTAACTACAATGCAGCATCACACTGCTACAGTGAAGCTCATCGTTAAAGCTTGTATTGTCCTGCACAATCTCATGAGGATACGCTACCCTGAATTACAGAACCAGCATCTAGACCATGCAGAGAACATGAACAACAACTTCATTCCTGGATCATGGAGACAAGACAGAATGATTTAGATCAAATTATTGTAAACGAAACTAAACCACAACAAAACGTTTTGTAGATGTCGAAACACATATTAATTATATAGTCACTCCAACATTAATACTGCAAGATTTTAAACTATATACAATGTTGTCCTTTAGACAAGGGTGTAAATGCAGTGTGTATTATGAAATTATGAGAAACAAAAAATGAGAATTTAATTTTGACATGTCGATTATCGTGAGAGTTACTACAGTAACAAAATAGTCTATACTTCTTTCACCTTGGTAGTCGAAGGTTGAGAACCTCATCCTGAAATCCAATATCATCAGTAGATTCCATGATGTCTCGAAATCCTGAAAGACTAGTAATGTTCGGGTGACTTTGCTCAAAGGCTGAGCTTGGACTGTGCGGCGTTGGGCTAGACGTTTCCGTTATTAACTGTGTTGCAGAAGCCAAAGAGGCACGAACCGGGCCAGAGGTAGGAGTGCATTGTTGCTGAGTTTGCTGAAACGGTTGCTGAGCAAGTTGTTGGGAAGGAGGAATCATCTGCTGTTGTTTAGTGGTAGTCTTGTGATGATGTGGATACTGAAATAACCGCTGGTGAAACTGCTGCATGTACTCCATGGCATGTTAATAGGCATGTTGCTAGGTTTCTGATAATGCTCAGAGAAGGATGGTGCTGATGTTTTAAATGAACAGAAGGGAATACTTGTAGTAGGGTGCAAATCATGGGGTGGTTGAGAAGGGATCCCTTGTTGGTTCACTTTGATAGATGGAGCCGCCATTGCACTTGGAAATTCATCATCGCTGTCCTCATCCATGAGTTTCAGACAATAACCTATTGATGGAGGACTTGCTTCTTTGTACTTGGACTTGGACATAGTCAAAAGGCTCTCTTTAACATAATTTGCAAAGACACTTCGTGCTGTAATGGGCTGTTGTTTGGCTTTGTAGATGTCTTTGAGGATGGTGCCAGACTCAGCAACTCTTTTCTGTAGAGTCTCAAGGACGTCACTCTCTGTGTCCTGAGGTCGCTTGTGGGACCTTCCAGCGGTAGATGATGGTATTGGAGTGACTTCATCTAAGACATCCTGCATATCAGCGCAGGCGCTCTCGGCAGCATTAAGATCTCCTCTTTAAAGCTGGATGGTATCCTTCACCTAGAAAGACCAAAAATATCATGTAGAAATTGTCTCAAATTACTTGGTCATCATGTTGCTAAGGTAATATGGCTGTATACTTACACTCTGCATGGGCTCCGGTCGGTGGCGAGTGACAGTCTTCAGGAAGGCAAACTTTTCTCTCTCAGTCAGGTTTGGAGCACTATCCCCGCTTTTCTTCTTCTCAAGGCGCGTATGGGTGTCGCGCAACGATCTGAACCAGCCCTTGAGGATGTCAACAGTCTTATTCATCTGATGTGTTTGCTCTTCCCAGATCTTCTCTTTCTTGTCTTTCCGCCTATAATCTGTCATCTTCACATTCCACACATTCCACAGCACAGGATTGTCCATGATAAACTCCAGCATCAGCTCCTCTTCTGTGGCGCTGAGGTTGTAGGGGTTTTTCTTCGCCCTCTTCCTCTTATTTTTCTCCTTGCTATCAGCCCGCCGGAACAAGGTGAAGTCATCAATGGTTTCAGATGATAAAACCGATGAATTATGGGAGTGTTGGGAAGGTTGTGTTGGGGACTTTGAGAGCTCAGGAACATGTCGCGCATTATTTAAAGATGTCTCAGAAATAAGTGCATCATCATCAGGTGGTTCAACTACATCTGCAGGCGCACAAACACGTTGTTCGTCAGCTTTGGCAACGGCTGATGATGGATGTCCTCTTTCCTTTTCTTCGTCCGCGGGTAGATGATGTCTTCTTATTTGCCATGGTGTCTTCTTCTTTTTTCACTGTAGGTTTGACATTTTCTCGAATGGAGCCGTGTGAAAATACTGCCGCTTATATACGATTAAAGTCTGTGAAACGCCAGTGGTATACTTGACATGCGCATTCCAAACGCTTCTCGTAAGCTATTCATACGCTGGCATACGCCAGCGACAGGCTACTCATACGATACTCATACGTCTAATAAGTTAATTTTATGCAAAATGTCTTTTTTTACGGACTATTTCGTGCGTATAAAAATGAATGAAACGATCTTTATACGCGACTCATACGTTCCTATCATACGCAACAGTGTGACAGGGCCTTAAACTTTTAAAGTAGGCAATATCGACATAATTCAAGTAAAACAAGCACATTAAGTAATACTGCTTTTATTCTAAATTTCAAGTACTCTCACTCGGCGAAGATTCAAAACAATGATTCAAACACTACATGCAGGTTATTTATTCTCATGATCAGTAGCAACCGAACAACTCGAGCCTCATCGCAGGATAGTTGTACCAATATTTCGGCATTACACGGATGTACTGAAATTTGATATGAGTTTGAAATGTGTGGGTAACAGTTGTTGTTGGATCATTGTTTCCTTGAAAAATCTAAAAAAATAAATCAACGGTTTTCGTGCGCCTTGCGCATGGTTTGGCACCACCGCTTTGTTCCACCGTCGTGGATGAATCCCTATTATAGCAAATTTCTGCATTTCTTTAGCGGTCAATTTATCTGGGAATTGAACATTATACTTTATCATTGGAGTAAGCCCTAACTGTTGATGATGATGTCAAAAAACAATGGACCTTATGCATAATGACGTCACTTTGTGGTCACGACGTGTAGAAATGTATGAAAGTAAGAAATAAATAAGAAATGTATGAAATGTATGAAGTTGTTATTTGGCTTAAATAAATAAGTCGAGCAAATAAGTTAGAATAATGATGCTAGAACTAAACTTCATATAATAAACAATGCAGCCATTTTCAAATATTCTTACCTGCGTGACCACAAAATGACGTCATTATGCATAAGGACCATAACAAAAGAGATAGCGAATGTACATTTTACTACAATGCATTGCGGTCGGAAATCGTTTAAAAAAGCGAACTGACGTCTTTTAAAGGACAGGCATAAGACAGGAAGTTATTTTCTTCGCTGTGTTAAAATTTCACGTCATTAGGAGTTTTGCTTGCCATATTTTTTCCGTCAATCATTCTTAATGTCTGCAATGCATTCCGGCAAAATGTACATGCCGCCATCTTTTTCGTTACGGTCAATTAGAAGGACCCGTCTTACTCAAACAGTTTGCAAAATAGGGTTTGAAGCGACTGTCAAAAAGCGATGATTCTGTGACGGCTGAGTGCTGAACATGGTATTTTGCATTCCCGAAGGCTTGGGGTTCGTACATGGACCTGGAAACAACTAATTTTAAAATCGTTTCTTTCTGTAATAAATTCATGCCAACGATTGCAGGATTTATTACAAAATACAAAATTCGAGACATTTAGTAAAATGATTTACCATGTTTTCTGCTATATTAGTTGTTGATTTAAAGTTTTAGTAGCCGTTAAATGATTACGTCGTGCGTTATACATAAATTATATTCAGGTATATAGCGTGACTCAAAAACGGACGCCAGTGGCTTTCGAATTTTTTTTCCGCTGCCCGCAGTTAGTGAGGCTGAAGCGAGCAAGAAAGGCACTTCAAAGGCAGCAAATCCTTAATAATTTTACAATTGGTGTTGAAAAACAAAATTTGTCATTGGCACAGGCAGGAACGATGAAATATCCATTTTTTGGCATGCAGGAACGATGAAATATCCATTTTTTGGCATGCAGGAACGATGAAAGGATACATTTGAAGTCTATTTTGTTGTTCGCCCTGGATGTCGAAATTTTGCAAAAAATATGTTTCTTTTCAAAATTTCTTCATGTCTCTCTCCTCACCAATTCCATCCCTGTGTGAGGAAAGCTATATGCAAGTAAACTATGGAAATCCTGCAAGAGCTTTGTCTTGATTAATATGGGTGGCGTACCTACAAAGTAATTAAACACTCAAGTGTATTTCGGTAAAATATTACCAGTGGTGGAACAAAACTTATCCCCATCATGGTTTTCTTTTGAACACAAATCATCCTCACAGTTAAGACAGTTACACATTCTTGGTTGGAAGAGGAAAAAATATATACTAGCTGGACAGCAAAGATGTTTCGTTGAAACGCTAAGCGACATCTATATATATATATTACATGATTACGTGTTACATAATTATTTTTCATGTGATAAAATTTAATTCTGACGTTAGCGTCTTTCAATTTCCATACAATGTCATATTTGCTTAGATTAAGCCTCGCACCCAAGCACCCGTGCGCGCTCGAACATCTTAGCCAGAGATCTCTATATATTACGCTGAATGCAGCCTTTATGTTTTCTAATAAAGCACCTGGCACGAGTTTGGCTCAGAGCTGTGCTGCTCCTGTGCTTTGGGTTTCTTAAAGTGTTCGTATGGTTGTTGTATTTCTAGTTAGAGCATTCTGGCGCTAGCAAGAAATCAATTAATAAATGTAGGATCTAGCCAGGCCTGCGTATTATAACGATAAGTTGCCTGCGAACAGGCACTGAACACATGTTTTAGTTTTGAAGACGAATGACAGTATCATAGAATTTGTTTTATATTGGTTCGTATTTGGGAAGTTCAACAGTCAGAAACTGTAGTTCAAATGTGGGGATTTACAGCGAAACGCACTCACACAACGACCAAACTTGTGTACAACGTCGCAACGGGTACACCAGGCGAATAAACAAGCACATATACACACACACTTCATTTATACAATCCGGAATTCGTGATTTATGCGCTTGTTTATTCGCCTGGTCTACCCGTTGCGACGTTGTACACAAATTTGGTCGTTGTGTGAGTGCGTTTCGCTGTAAATCCCCACATTTGAACTACAATAAAGTTAAAAGAGGTCTTAGAATGACTGGCAATCAACTTACACGAAATGGTTCTAGCATGGTATAATAGTCGTAGCTATGCATTAAAAATAAACACTCAGCGACAAATTTTTTTAAGGTAAAAAGAACACTCTCTGTGGCTTATGGTAGCGTAGATAGCGTAGATAAGAGATCTCCTCTAAAATTATTGAAGATTGTAGATTTCACTCCTGCCGGAGGACACAAATTGTATTTTCCTGATCTTCACTGCGGTGTCATCTTAAATATGAAACAATTAATTTATTACTTCGTACTTTGGGCAAATCATCGCAAATGTGTTGTAGTTGATGATATGCAACCCGTGTATGCAAAATACATAAATGTTATTGTTACGAGCGCGGTCCTATAAACTTTGATAATTCTCGCTTTTGTTCTGTTTCTACTCGCAACAAACACAGTGTGAGTCAATTATATTTATATAACTATCTATTCCTTATAACTTTCCAATAATATTAATTAACGTCTCTATCTATAAGATTATGACCTTAAGAATATATTAATATATCTTTAAACATTTGACTTATCTCTGTCTAAGCACAACTCCACAAAGCCTTAATGTCTTCTTCTTTTACAATATAATATTTAGGCACTGAGCTTAGGCCTATGTCTTACGGAGAGTGCTATACGCATTTCTCTCCCCGTGGTTGGTTGCGCTCAGGCAACCTGGTTGGTTGCGTTGTACGCTTTGCTACACTTTCCCTACGCAAGACAGTGCGTTGTAGCACATAATTATATGCTATAGTGGTTTGTGGTCAACACCTTGTTACGTGTTTGTGGGATAAGGTGTGGATAGCTATTTGCTTACTTATGCATCCGAGTCTTACTGAAGAGAATGCTATATGCATGGTTATATGAATATATTATATATTATAAATTGTTATTTAAGATGATATAGTGATTATACGTAATAGTTATAATATTCCGTTATGTTTGCATTAATAACAATCGATAAATAATTAAGCTTGTAGGTACACCACGTAATATTCATGCAGTACTGCAAAGCTTTCGGTCCGCTAACCCGGACCTTCATCAGTGCACATGCACGTCGTTGGACAACATGTTGTGGTCGTTGGATGAGCAATGGTTTAGATCTATTACCCGAAATAGATTTTTTAGGTCAGGTGCTCCTTCCAGCAGTTAAATGATGTCCTCGTAGTCGACGTCCTGTTCAGGTTAGCACACAAAAAGTTGACGATCACAGAAGCCATCGTATATAATCATTGCTATGCAGGAGCTAATTAACAATAACGTCAGGTTGAACGAAACCGGCGATGTTGAAATGAGTGGTTGGGACGATGCTGTTAGAGTTCTAAAATTTCTTCGCCAGGGAGTGCCGTTTATTAGCAAAAGGAATGTCTTTTGATCAGAATTTCCGCTTTTGTACTTATCCAGTTGTTCATACAGCAGGGGAATCTCGTCGTAAAGGCCAACAACTCTTCCGTTATTCCTCTTCCGTGATAACGGAATATTCAAAGCAATAAATGAACACCTGCAAGGAAAGTAGCGTCCGCGACCACTCATGAACCAATAAAAACGCTCTATTTTAATCTTCTATAACATTCTTTCCGAAATACATATTTCATTCCTCATTTCAACGGGATATGTGAATGTAAACAGCATAGAAAGCTTATTTTCCTTTCCTCCATACAGCTTGCGAAAACTGTGAAACACTACAGGTAAGGTAACACTTCACTTAAGGTAAGCTTGTTTCAATACTATTGGAGTATTACTGTAATATTTGAGAAAAGTCTCTCAATCTGCCGCATATATACTGAAATGTTTATTGAATGTATTCTATTAAAGAAACTAAAACATCATATAGCTAATATTCTTACCGAAGCTTGGCTTGCATGCACGCAAATATTTTAATGAAATATATGTGTATCATTGTATTCCATTTTAAACAATCAGTTAATTTATTAAGTGAATTTCACACGAAAGCGTTAAAAGAAAAATAATGTGATTTAGAAATGTGAAATGTGACAAAGTACTTTTTACTCGTCACGTTCCAAGTTCATTGTTTAGTTGATAATATTGTTTTTAGTAAAAAAAATACGTTCATAGCAACTGAGACGCTTCATTTTTCAGCAATGTAATTATATTACGATAATTCATGTAATTATATTACGATTGTTACGCAAGGTTTTATTGAGTTTAGAGATACGCATATAAAAATAGCTGTAAAAATAGGAATATTATAGTAGCATGACAGGGATTAGTGATTAAGTTTTGCCACAAGACGCCTGAGTATAAATATAATTTCCGGCCCATTCGCAATCATTAATCACATTTCCTTTCATGCATGACATGAAACGGTTGAACGTTCAATGAACGATTGAAGAAGACAATCGCAAATTTAACAGGAGTTCAATTTTAACGGCAAGTCTTAAGAAATATTATCCAGCCTTTACAGAGACACTACCTTTAGATATCAATTCCGTAAGGTTTACAATGCATCAGTCGGTCCAAAACACTATTGTTTTATTTCCGACACAAACGATAAAAATAACTCATTAATCAAGAGCCTTTATGATCTTGACATAATCGAGACGTAAACAGGCTAAAATATCAGTAATGACAGTATTGGAAAATTACTCAAACAATGAAACAGCTAATAAAAAACAATTTAAGGCGAAAAGAAGAGGGAAATAGCAGCGGATCAAGATTTTTTAAACATAAGTCCAGATTGTGAAATTTTGAGAAAATTTTTCAAATCTGCAGATCGGAATTTTTCTGCCAATTTTAGGGTTCATCATAATGCCCAGGAAAGCAGGAAAGACATAAAATTATACTAGATTCCTCTTGTTAATAAAAAACAACGTATTAGCCGCATGGATTTACTAACAGAGCTAGCCAGGGTCATACTTCAAAACACACAACTTCGTACTCCAATATTATCCCCCTATGATAGCAATAGTTGATTTAACACAAATTGAACAATATCATAAATAAAATAAACAGAAATATTTCTATTACTTCGAGTATGATAGATTAGGCGTACAAGAACTGAACCATGCTAATCATAACAAACATATTATGCTAAAAATAGACACGAATATTATAATATGCATCGCAAACTTCAATATAATGCAAATTATCAAACACTCTAACGAGTGCTGAGTAAGTAGGCTTATCCATTCTAGTGCATTTCAAAACAGGATAAGTTTTATAACCATAATATTTCTGATGATAACCATAGGAACTAGGAAGATTACCATAATATATATTTAACTTTATTAATAATTGATCAGGTTACACAACAAAGCGGCATGAAATCAATAATTGTGAACGAACTTGTCACATGGAACACTCATTAAATCTTTCTTCGTCTATTAATTGAAGTCTAACATCCACACAGTTGCTCCTCGCATGAAATCGCTGCTCCACGATAAATTTTATCAAGAGCCAGTTCTTGTAAAATCCTGCTTCGAATGTCCGCGTATTAAAACAATTTTCTAACAATAAAGTTTTAATCCCTTCGTATAACAGAATATTGGAAATAGAGAGCCTGCATGGCTTCGTTGAATAATAACTTTTGCAATTTTATTATTCTGAAGACAAAGCAATCGAACCCCATTTAAAGTTCAAGTCAATAAATTCAAACTAATTACCAATCGCAATGCAAAAACCGTGGACTGCTTTTACTCCCTTAAGGTGCAAATCAGTCCGCCCACCCCACAAATCAGTCCAAATAGCTTATCGACCAATCAAATGAGTCGGCTGAACCCCCGATTCTGCCAGTTTTTTTGCGTTTTACCGCCGCTCTGGATAAAATAATGTTGGTTAAATTCTGAAACTCAACCCTTTAAATTGGAGTATGATTGCAATTCTTATTATAATCTTGAAGGAGGTTAATTATTCATATTTCAAGATAAATTTGATTATTTAATTGTCATTTTTACTGCCAAAAATACGTAAGTCGCGCGACTGGCTGGACTTACCCTTTGTCCGCCCCTCTCTTTCCTTGAACATATTTGCCGTCATACCTTTGTATTCCTTAATTTCCCCGTCGACTGATGTATTAAGATTAAATGTAAAAAGAAATATTGGATATAGAATGGGATATAGAACGTGGCATAGCCCGGCCTGTATTGAGGTTAGCCCGGCTTCTATTGAAAATAGCCTGGCTATTGAATTTAGCCAGGATTCTATTAAATTTTATCCGGCTTCTGTTGAAGCTACCCGTCTTGTATTAAAGTTATCCCAGCAAGTATTGAATTTAGCCCGTCTTCTATCGAATTTAAAGCCTGGCTAACTTCATACTCGACCTTCAGTCGCCACCTTTGTGTTTTGATTAAATAGGCAGAACATACCCAATATATGAGTATACGATCCCGTCCAGGCCAAGGTTGTCTATGTCGATAATATATATATATATATATTATATATATATATATAATATATATATAATATATTATATATATATTATATGTATATATTTATGTATATATATATATATATATATATATATATATATATATATATATATATATATACAAATATATAAATATCAATAACGTGACCATTAAACATGGGTTATTGTGTTCACCTATTTCTTTTTCTTTGTATGTTGTGTAATATGATTGAAATCCCATGCAAATGTAATCATATGCAATTCTAATTAGACTTCGAGTATCTATCTATCTATCTATCTATCTATCTGCGGCCAACGTTTTTGCAAATGGGTGTATATATATATATATATATATATATATATATATATATATATATATATATATATATATATATATAATATATATATATATATTTTTTATGTGTTGATATAATATTTATAGCGAATTGCTTTCTTGGAAGGAGACGATAAAGACAGGAAAAAGATGGATCTAGCGGACTATGCAGGTGTTATTTTTGCCATGTGCTTCATTCCGTCGCTTATGGCATTTATCTTTGGTTTAATATTTTGGTGTTTAAACCCTGAACTGAGCGGAAATTTAATGGTGATATTTTTGAAAAGCATAATCAGTAAAAAAATTATCGACCAAAGATTGACGTTTCTTGTCTGCAACAGAAAACTTACATCTGACACAAGAAAATATTTTATGTTTTGTTCACTTCACGTCATTTCCTTGTGCGTTCAGCTATTTTTTCTTCTCGCTTTGGTTGAAGTGACGTATGACTGTAATCACAGCCCAGACATCGATTGTTTCAAGAAGAAAGACGAAGTGAAATTGACTGACACGTTTACTTATGACGAATCGCCAGTCAACTGTTCATCTATATCAAGTAATGTTTTCGTGATTTGTTATCGTATCACGATTTTTGACGCCGAGAGAGCTTTTATTGCCGCAGCTGGTGCATACCTGCTATTAAAGGTGCTCAATTTTGGCTTCTTGGTCATTTCCCACATAATGCTACAGGCTGCAGAGAGATGGGAGGGAACAGCAAAGATTAAATACTTTAAATTAGGGCTCTCCGTTACAGTTACCCTCATCATAAGTGTTCCACCAATTTTAAGAATCTATTTGGACGAGGTTGAATCAGCATTTCGAAAGGTGTCGTACACATTACTGGTGCAATGCGGGGTTGTTGTCATATCCATCCTCTACTTTGTTGTATACATCCCATGGAAAAGTATCACTGATAGTGAAGAATATTTTGACAATGCATCGTTACCAATCAACAGTGTTACGGACAGCGACATGGCCGTACGAAATGAACAGCACCCTCGAAATATTGTAGGAATAGCAAGAAATAATTAATTACCTCGCGTTGCAACGCTATGCTGGCATAGCTCGCGGGTCGCCTCCTAAAACGATCAATACCGCCGGCCTGCATGTGCGGGCAGCTCATGCATGCGCGATCGCACGTTGCCCTGCATGATGCGGCAGCTGCATTGTGCATTGTTTCTTAGCTGTTTTCACACTAGAGACGTACAATGCGTCTGGACGTAATATATTTCGTATGGTATGCTATTTGGTGGTATGCTCTTTCAGTATGATCATCAGTATAAAGACGGAAAACAGACGCATTATCCCTCTGGACGATTACCGTTGGTTATGCGTCTCTATAAGAGGGAAAACCGAATATTAATCGTCTGGACGTAAGCGTCTGTTGTCCATCTTTATACTGAAGTGTGTAAATCTCTAGTGTGAAAACTGCCAATCTGTTAAATAATGTGGTTTGCAATGTGCTATTCTTTGCTTCATGCTAACGTTACACACAAATACACACGCCGAGCGCAGTAATCCTACACCAAAAAATGCCGAGCTATTTCGAAATGGTCTATTCTGTTGCTCTCATAACTCATCGCCGGCCAATTGCTGTTGGCATATTAGAAACCCGTAAGACGTTTCACATTATACTATTAATCTGTGACCAAGTAACTAATAGCCCTCGGCAGTCAGCACAAGCAACGCGAGGTTAGTTAATGCCTAGCGGGCACCTTGTAGAAATATGTAACAATATATACCACTTATTTACCGAATTTGAGGTCCGTACTAGAAAAAGATCAGACCGAGGTCTTGACAGTACGTAAAAGACCGAGGTCTGATATTTTTCCGGTACGGACTGAACGTATTCGGTTAATAAGGGATTTATTATATGGCATACAGTATTTAGTTTATTCATTTATACAATGCGCTGCAGCATTGTATACTGGGGAATTCCAGACCGGCAAAGAACCAATCAGCGTAAGCCATTTTAGTCACGAGACCGCGTGCCATATAATAAATACAACTTATTAACCGAATTTGAGGTCCGTACTAAAAGAATATGAGACCCGGAGGTCTTGACAGTACGGATCGAATGATAGCGAGGTCCGTACATAAAAGACCGAGGTCTGATTTTTTTCTAGTACGGACCGAACGTATTCGCTTAGTAAGGGATTTATTATATGACATTGAGTATTTAGTTTATTTATTTATACAATGCGCTGCAGTATTCTTGCCGGCTCTTTCGCCAGTCAGTCGCAAAGCAAGCACTGAAGTGGCTTCCAAAACTTTGTTTTTAGTCTTCAAATAAGAATGCATGATGCAGTAATATTAACAAAAATCAAAGATGAGTAAATATAATGCTCCAAATTACCAAATAATGCTCTTCTTCCTCCATTCTCCGTCGATATTTTTCGTCTCAAAAATAAAAGTGCAAGCTTGTTTTCGTTTAAAAATATGAGAGTTGGACCGTTACTACGGCAACGGTCTAATACTGGGGCCTCCAGACCGGCAAAGAACCAATCAGCGCACGCCATTTTAGTCAGGAGACCGCGTGCCATATAATAAAACATAATAAAACATCATAAATACAACATAAAAACTTGTGAAATTTGCGAAAATGTGAAATTTATTCCACGTTTAGTTGTACTATACTAGAAATATATGCATGTAGCAACCCCTCGTCATTTTAAACGAAGCAAAATATTTCATCCGTTACCCAGACTTATCTTTCTACGTTAATATTATGAAATAACTCATGCAAATTTTTCGGAAACAAAACAGTCGTAAAGGTGAACAGAAATCACCTGTTTTCTGCTGCATTACGTTGCAGTTTAAGTGAGTTGTAAACTTTTCTACAGCTAATCATAAACCTTCAAAGCATCAAAACAGCACAAATAATTATAATATATAACCTTACAAGAACTAAACGTCGAATGTTGTTTTTCGATTATTTATTTTATTCAATGATTTTAGCGACTATATAAGCTGCAAAGTGATATTTGTTTAATCAAAACTCTGAAATACACTTTTGAGAACTGTTTTTAAAGTTTAAGCAATGATGTAAAGCCTTAAACGGTCGGTTAGCTCCTTGCATGTAAAACGATGAAACGACATACCAAGCTCGAACTTGTAAAAATAACAGTGCATTCTTACAGCAAACACTGAATAAGCAAAATATAGACACCTAACTCTTCAAAGATTATAAACTACGAGTCGTTCCTATTTCACCAACCGTTTCTGTGCTGTGATGATCTTTAATTCTTTTATTATTGTTTTAATATTTGACTCCATGATTTCATTTTATATTATTTTTTTAAAAAGTAGTTTGCAAAATGACGGTTAAAATGCTGACGCTCTCATGCATTGTCATAGCCAATCAGCAAATTGTAGACGACCGTTCTTTCTTCGTTCAAATTTCGTGCATGTGCACAACTACCATGACCATTGAACGTCCATGACATTTGGGCAACTTTGGATTCGCCTATATTCAGTCAGAATAACCCGGTGTAATTCCTAATCTCCGGGCGGGAATAGTACCCTCGCACGGCGCTTCGCGCCGGCTCGGGGATAATTTAAAGTATTCGTTTCTAAAATATTCCTCTTTTGCGGCTTATTCACTAATTGTCAAATTCACAGTCTACTGTGCAGAAATTACCGCAAAAAACCGGAGACGATCGCAAGGGAAAAAATACGATCGCGTTTGCCATTTGTTTGGAACAGTTAGGAACTGTTGAGAACGACAACAGAATAATCAAATCGAAAGCTCTAAAGAAATGTCTGTGAGAGTTAGTGAGATGGAGTTTCGACAGAAGTTCAACCATCGTCTGACCTTGGTTCAACAAAGGTTTGCATGGCCTAGGTTAACTGCGGTTTTTGTTATAGGTTATTTCTGGACAGTAGGCCTATATATTGTTTTTTCATTTCTTACTCCAAATTTAGTCCATATAAAGAACAGAACGAGAAGATTGGGTGAAGATACAGATCAATTTTTCGAGTCAAAAACAATACCTTATACTTAATTGTTCACATTTCCTTACAACGGTTAAGTCGTATATAAATATAATCATTTTGTGTATATACAACTTATACAATATAAAACTTATTGGCGTAATAAAATAGCTATTCACAACTATTTATGTCGCCGACGGTTTTTGTTATTTATAATATGGATGGGGGTATTTCACTGAGAACTAACGCACTCGTCAGAACTCAAACTCCACTAGGAGTGACTTATGGAGTGACATAACGAGTTTAAAAAATTTTCCCGCCATTTTTATTGCCATGTTGTTGTGAAAATGCAAAATGGCTTTGGTTCGTATATAAAACGAAATTAAGGTTGAAAATACGGACGAAAAGACATAAAAGACATCCCTAGATAAGTAAAATTTATTCTGCATTAATATTTGGGTTATAATTTAAAAAATATTCGCTATAAATAGTATTATGGTCTTCCACGGCTGATTTACTTGTCGTCTTTGTGTGTATTTCGGTCACTCATAATTTAGTTCATATAATAAACAGAGCATTGCACGGTTGGCTCGAAGATATGGATTCTATGTTCTGGTGTCAAAAACAGTCACTCGTCCGTTGCGCTCACTCGTGCATGAGATATTGTTTTTACCACTCGAACATAAAATCCATATCTACTCGCCACTGTGCAATATTCTTTGTTATATAGGTGCTAGGTATTTTAAATGTGATTGGTTCATTAATTCGTAGCCACTTGACTTTACTAAAATAAATGCAGTGTTTCCCAAATGAAAAATTGCTGCCCGCTCCCTGTCATAAAAAAGTAGAGTTGATTTCTTTTCAAATGAAATTATTCTGTATGTATTCGTGCCTATATAACAAAACCCTAAATGCACACTACCCGGAAAATAGTGAGTTTTGTTTTCCCTCGAGTTTCAATGATTCCCTCGAGTTCGTCTCGGGAAACATTCAGACTCATGGGAAAAAAAACTCACTATTTCCCTCGGGAGCATACATTAAGTCAATATATATAATCCCAGAGCCGGTGCCGAGGGTAATAATTTCCCTCTGATATTTACAACCACGGACGTGCAAAGGCGAAATCAAAGTCGTCCGCTATTATGCAATGCACCTCACGCCATGGACGTTAAGCCCTCTATAGACGTTAAGTTGGGGGCTGTTCACATGAGCCCGCGCGGTTACGGAGATTTAACGAGGCGGAAAATGACTTGAGGTATTGAAAGGAGCAAATAACATAATTCTGGTTGTGTGTAACTTACGCACGACGTATTTCAGCGTATTTCGGCGTATGCGTGCATGATATTTATCATACGCTGCCATACGCTAGTGCGATACGCGACAGTGTGACAGGGCCTGTATACGCAAAAATACAATTGCCTTAGAATTAATACCTTAGAATCTATTTGTAATTTGAATACTGTATATTATGTAGCGTAATGATATTATGTTCTGGGCTAACGGGAAGCAAGTCGCCCAATCAAAATCATAAGAAAACATTTGCCACTGACGTCTACGATAAAGTCTTGTAGTTTTGATGCAATGATCGTTATACGATTGCTCCATTTCGCGATAGCTTTTCAGCTTTTCATCGGCATTTGGTTCGTTAATGTATGGTCCAAAGTGATCTTACTGCCTGATAAAGCTGACATTGACCTGCGTTTTGTTTTTTCTTGATATTGCATATAGGCTGGAAAACAATTATAATCTGTGTCATTCTTTTGGTAACTTCTCAATAGCTATAAACCTGATGAAGACATACAGTTCTGCACCGTTTAATAATCGATTTTAGCTGGCATAAAATCGCTTTTCTTGCACTACATACTATTATTTATCTAAAGGCGCGATAATTATGCGAGTTAATTCCTCTTGTGACTTAATAGATACCAGTTTCCGACTTTAGCGGATTTCAAAAACTTTAACCTTTAAAAATTTCAAATGTTATTGCTTTGTTTTCAGCGCGAAAACAAACTGAATTTCAAATGTGATTATTCTTTTCGTAATCTACGTTTCACGGCGATTCTAATGATATAAATTCGAATTTTATGACATTTGCATGCAATTTAAGAGTTATTCTGCTCATTCTCGTCGTATGATTATGCGCCGATAGCCGAGGAGGCGCGCGGCGCCAAGTTAGGTATTCGACGAGAGGTATTATATATGCACATGCCTGCACTTGTTACGCAAGGCTTTATAGTGTTCAGATATATATCATATTAAAATATGTGGAAAATAGGAATATCAACTGGCATGACAAGGATAAGTGATTGATTTTTGCAACAAGATGCCTGAGTAAATGTAATTTTCGGCTATTCGAAATGATTAACCACTTTTCCTCTCATGTAGACATATTATCGGATTAAACAAGTGATAAAGTGAAAACATTTATATCCCTGTCAAAACTAATACCTGGATTAGTCCTAAGACGTTGCTTATCTTAACTGTCATATTTTATAAAAAATGTGCATGCTGTAGGGAAATGTAAGCTCTTACGTCTATCAATTTCCATTAACCGCAAATTTATAACTTGCGTATAAATTTTTAATATAAAATTAGATATCGTCCACAGAAGTATTTTTTGTAAATTTTACTAGTTGTTGATGATGAATATTTTAAGTTGTGAACATTTTAAGTATTGATTGATTGAGAAGAAGGCCAACCCGACTGGTGCGACAACGCTTTAAACAAACAAGATATGAGAGCTGTGGCGATCTTCTAACGCCAACCCACATGTGAAACGTTCAATCAGAAGCGTTCGAACGACTTACGTTTATGAACGGTTTTAACGAATTAGTCTGAAGGCTTGATGCGCGTGATATGATTGACGTAAAATAAATTATTAGCTCTATATGCTACCTAAATCAAATTAATTTGTACTTTATATGCATATATACATTTGCGCCGTTTTGGGACAAGTTTCGGGTTAAGCGTTAGAAAGCCTTCAGCCTCCAAAGACAAAATCGATGTATGAGTGTTTAAACATAGACGTAAACATGCATCCGTTTTATTATCACGGCTGTAAACCAGGCCTGGCTGTAAACGAAGATTGACATAAATGGCCTGCCTTCGATAATAAGGTCAAATAGGCAATGTCATCGGTCACCGTGTCAGTTTGGTTGAGTTTCAGCTACTGGATATAATTATATTTCGATAGCCTACTAACCTTTTTGCTGAAGTCAGATTTTTTTAGAAATGAGACTTTGCTTCACTCTTACATCCAGTGTTAGCAATTTAAACTAAATTATCTGCAAAAGTTTACTCAGGCAGAAAAGTTAGTAGGCTATCGATTTTAGTTCCTTTTCAATACAGAGTTAATATAAACGTGCAAAATAATTAGGAATATATAACAATTATAACGATATAGTAAGTAGCACTTCAGGCAACGCTTAATTCTGGTCATGGTGATTCTTGTTAGATTTTGGCTGACAAAAGAAATCCACCGAATTCGGTATATCCATCACTCGCGCCATAAATGGCATAGGAACTACCGTTAACCAACTCCACCCAGAAAGTGTCGCCCTTTGCCAAAACTACAAAAATTGTTTTCGTCAGTTGATCGTAACTTTTGTAGTTTGAATGCATTTTACTGATCATATTATTATTCTTCATTAGCCTAACGCGAGAGTTGTATCCATTATTTTGAAGGTAAGTTGCAGTAAACTGATAAAGGCCTACAATGGGAGCAGTAAATTTTCCGGTGCTTGGATTGTAGCTTTTTCCAATATTCAAAGCCACGTCGTTGAATTTAATTGCGCCATCGGTGTAGTTAGGTCCGATATTACCATTTGTAAGAGTAGCTTGGAAAGCGATCAAGGTCTAAAATTAATGTTAGGCTTTTATTGGGATGATTAACAAACTATGATTAGCAATCCGACATTCAATTTCGAAATTAGTTAACCTTGCTAGCACAATAAGACAATAATAACACTATATAAATATTTATTTTCAGTTAATAAAATCGTTTACGCGTAAGACTTTATATACCTTTCCTTGAATACCAACGTCTTTCCATTAACAATGAAATCACGCATACCCTCTTCAAAATTTAGCGTTATACCCCCATTCTATGAGAAACAAAACGAATGTCTTTCTCAGCAGGAATTGTGTTGAAGGAAAGGGACAACTCTTTTAATCATACTTTTTTCTTTAAGGAAAGTATTTAGGTTCTAAAACATTTCACACCTTAATTATCGGGCGGGATTTGTACACGTTCAACATATTTGACAAAACCCAAAGCTAATTTAAAACATACGGAAGCGACATGCAGCAACTTACCAAGGGAACGTTTAAAGCCTTCTTTTCTCTTACAACGTTAGAGACGCCAAATTGACCAGTGGAAACAAGCACGAGACCAAGCAAAACGAAGTTAATAGACGACAGGCACGACATTTTTTTTGATGATCTTTCTTCTGCAAAAGCTTCCTCAAAATGATCTTGACTTTTACTTAAATCAGCGAATTTATGTAAAACCGCGGGCGGATATTATCGGGTATAAAAAGAGAGATATATTAATCTATTTTAAGTATCAGATACGAAAATTATTATCAAAAATATCTATACCTTCAAAGTGTCACGCAAGGCTTTATTGTGTTTAGAGATATGCATATATAAACATAGCTGGAAAAATAGGAATATCAATAGCATTACATGGATTAGTGAATGATTTTTGCCACAAGACGCCTGAGTAAATATAATTTTCGCCCATTAGCAATCAATGACCGCCTTTCCCTTTCATGTATGACATGTCGTGGGATTATAAAGTAATAAGGTGAAATATCTATCACCCTCTCAGAACTAATACCTGGATAAACAGTCTTAAGTCGTCACTTATCTTAATCGTCGCATTTTTAGAAAAAAAATGTGCGTGCTGTGGGGCATTCAAGTTCTTATGTCAATCGATTGTGTTAAAAATGTTGTGCGGTCAGGCATGTAATAAATTACGTCATCAAACGCTCAATTCGATAAAATGAGAGTGAAAATAGTTTAAGTTAAAAGATATTGTTCACAGAGGTATTGTTTGTAAATTTTACTAGTTGTTGATGATAAATATTTTAATTTGTGAACATTTTTAAGTATTGATCGATTGAGCAGAAGACCAACTAGACTTGTGCGGCAACGCCTTAAACAAACAAGATACGAGAGCTGGAACGAACTTCTAAGACTAACCCACATTTCTAACTTACAAAGCTGATTGGTTGGATAAGAATCAGCCCACTCTGGTTGATGACGTGTGCAGGTTTCTCTCAACCGTTTCCATAAAAGGGCGTGCACAACACCCGAACCTTCAGTGTACCAAATAACGGAGTAAATGCATGTGAAACGTTAGAGAAGCTCAACTCTACTGAACTAACGATAAAGACAAGACAGAAAACAACGAGAATCCGAAAGGACAAAGAATCCGAAGAGCAAGAGAAGACCAAGAAGACAACATTAATGAACATTTGTACACCACTGTCAAGATCCTACTACCTCGCGTAAATAGAAAATAAAAACTTCTTTTAACAAAAGGGTTTACTAGTGATCTAGACATGCATTGATGCGTGCATATATATAGGCAAAATGTTTTCATGTGTTTTAGAGGGAGTGGCAGGAAAACTGACCCTATAGAAAATGATTGACGAAAATAATTTATGCTGGACTAATTCATTACACATACCGGCTTCTGAATTTGGTCTCTGATATAGTTTTGTATTTTTCCAACTATATATAGGAATAAGTCAGCGCGGCCAGACAGCACGTTTATAAAAACATGATTATAATTATGCAATTATGCATGCCTAATTGCGTGTGAGTTGTAAAAATCATTACAAAATTTATCTATGTATTTAACTAACGAGTTTTTTCGTTCATAACGTAATTGCTGACTTAAAGAATCGAATATTAATTAATCTTGTTCATGAAACCTTCGATTCCAGCTAAGAAAAATACTGAGGCATGTGCATTAAAATAGGTGATTAAATCAATTTCTTCTTATACGCTGTATGTGGGCGAAATGTTTAATGTTTTCCTGTGTTTCAGGGAAAGGGAGGTGAGGGAGTAGCAGAAAAACTGTTCCCGTTGAAAATTACGTCCACTGAACATAGATTCTAAGCGAGGGTAAATTAATTATGATTTTTTACACTGCACTCGATGCAGGTAAATTCTAGAGGTTCAAGGGGTCTTAATTTCAACTATCGGTCTTCCGGGTCAGACCGTGTGGAATAAAACCTACGCTTTTGCGATGCAGGTGCAATGCTCTCGCGACTAAGTTAATGCTGGAGGACCGATAGCTGACTCATTTTTCAATTAACTGTTCCTGTCTTGAAATTGAAGTGTGTATAATTCCATTCGAAATTAATTCCCTTTAAACCTTTATTTCTAGGCGTATTACGATATACTGAATTCATCACATATTACATCACCGCAATTTGATTGCTGATTGTTTTGTAATTTTTACAACTATAGGAATTACAAATCTCAGTTCGTTCGGCCTGCATGGAAACGAAATACCTGCTTGCGAGTTGTGAAAACCAATATGAAAAATTATTTTTCTTCACGGCCAGTATTTTAATGTCCTCTCCACTTTCTTGAACATATAATTTATCGCACTAGTTACTTCGTTCAAAACATATAATTGGATCAAAATTAGAATTAATCTTGTTTATGTAATCTTGGACGCGAGCTACGAAAATTGCTAAATCACTGTGCATTAAAATATAGGTGATTTATTTCTTATCTATCAATTTATTACGCTGTATGGCCAAATGTTTTATTGTGTTTCAGAGGGAGTAGCAGGATAACTGATCCTGTGGAAAATGACGTCCATTGAACCAAGACTTAGATTTTAAGCGCATTAGGATACTATATAATAACACATCCCATGCCGCAATGTGATATATGTTTTGTTCAACTATAGGAATTACAAAAGTCAGCTCGGTCAGTCTGCATGGAAACAAAATGCAGCCAACTTACCAAGGGGACGTTTAAAGCTCTCCTTTCTCATACAACGGTGGAGAGTGACACAAAATTGAGCAGTCGGTGATTAACGTACCGAAGAAGGCTGGAAGTCTCCCGTCTAAACTGCATGAGCGAAGATCTTCGACTGTGCTCAATATATAAATCTCCATAAAGACGGCAGGTTTCCCTTGCCAAGTTTTATGGCAAGGAAAACATTTTACGCCGTACACACATGCAAGTGAACTGGTCGAGAAAACTTGCAAAGGAAAACTTCGTCGTACAGGGCTTAAAATGATAGCATGCCTGTACCATCTGTACCGGGCTTAAAATGATTGCATGAATTTAATTCCGGAGGCGATTAGTAATTGTCAACGCCAGGATTCGTCGTGGCATTTATAGTGATATTTATAGTATAGTATAGTATAGTGCTTAGTAAGATACATGGAGGAAAATTCGGCAAAAAAAAATCGGCGAAGAAAAAGCCTTCAAGTGGTCGCTCGCCACTACTTCCGTCGCCGTTGAAAGCCCAGCCTGCTAAGCATGAAAATGTACGCTGATGCTTGCGACTTACTGCGAACTGAAATCACTTAGCACAGAACAGAGCCGGAGAAACAACGGCGAAATAAAAAGTCTTGAAAGAGAAACAATAAGTTCAAAGCTTGCTCCAGCGAAGATATATCAGTTTCGTTTGCTGCTCCAATTCTATTAAAAATCAGAAGTGGTAATGACTTTTGAATCGTTCCACCCAATGTTATGGTTAGTTTGACACACGTGTTCCGCCCAGGCTAATTTGGAACTGTCTAAGTTCGAAACGGCCTTTTGATGACCCAACGTTTCGACACTCGACACACACACGTTTCGGAACACGTGTGTCAAACTAACCATAACATTGGGTGGAACGATTCAAAAGTCATTACCACTAATGATCATTATGGACAAGGCGTTAATGCGAGTCTTTGTGCCCTTAGTAGGGATGACGGAAGCTTTTTGCCAAAAGAATATTTACATTTGATTGATAGATGACGTCACTTTGAGAGTATATATAAGAAACCGAGTTTCAATGAAACGAAACGTTGGGTCGTGAAAGTTAATCTTTGTGTGGTGATTACTTTCATGGAGTGAGTAATAGACCTTACTGCTTTAACACTTTTCGCTAGTGGCCTCATTTTTAGACAACTTCTATGTATTCATATTATATACACCCCCAGTGTATATAATATGAATACATAGAAGTTTCTAGCTACGGCCCCGCAAACAAGGTTGCGCAGTAAGATCTATCGGTCAAAATTTTTGTGTTTTTACGTCTCAAATTGAAATAAGAAAAATTATGTTCTCAGTTCTTTTGTTCCATGGGCAATTTGCAACATACTTAATTATTCCCTTTCATGGGTTGTTGACATTCCTTGCAACGTGTTTTGCTCTTTGCGCTAGTGTCCCAATCTGTTGTAACAGATGGTTCTGTTTCCTCACAATGGGTAGTATGGGATGCGCTTTCTCTCATAATCTAATAGGGCATTTAAAATGTCCAACTCTAATAAATTACCGTCTACCGAAATAATTTTTCGATCATTAAGTCTAAAACATGATTAACTGTAACATTCTCACCTTGCATCGAATCGCTCTTGCAGATCTCGCAGACAAGTCCATCTGTTTTACGACCGCAATTTGTACCCTTGGATACGGGTTAACCCCAATTTCGTCTCTCTTTAGGCGAGGGGATGTGCCTTGTTCTAAACCAGGCGAATTCCCAAAAAGTCATCAGACTTAAAATATTTGGAGCAAAGATGGCTTTCACGTGATAGCTCCCATTCAGCGCGCTTGAATTTAACGAAGTCTATCCATTTCTTTCGTCTCCTTACTGCCTCTGGGCGCAAATCTCTATTATACATTTGATTTTAAGCATCTGGTGTGTTGAAACAACCGTGTACGACACATCTAGCCGGCATTTTGCAACGCAAAGTATACACATTTTCATGCATACGACATATATTTACTGTAATGTGACACTAGTCGATTTTGTTCCGTGCCCGGTATGACGTCAAAACTCTAATTAGTTCTCCCGGACTCTTTTCTTCCGGCCAAGTATTAAAAAAAGACTATATTTTGGCATGCTTGATCCAAAATATCTTAAGTATTTATCCGACCAGGGCTTTCCCTACATATCATTCGAATCGCCTGAGTTTTGCGAATTTTTGTTCGTTCTTCGCTTTATTTCAAGTTGAGCTTGAAAGTGAATTGATTAGAAACCTGAGTTTAGTTATTTTACTACTCATTTAGCAAGTAACATGTTGAAATCATTTCCTTTCAAAACCTTCGTTTGTCGAAAAAATCCCAAAAACCCACTCGCGTTCGCTTTTCCTTAACTGACCTCTATTATCATAATACTTGAATGTGACGTTGTATGTTTTTTCTGCTAAAGCGCCTAGGTATACGAGCTAGGGTGTGTTATCTTAATCTATGTTGTTCAGTTGTTTCCCGAACTATAGGGTCGCGTATCTTTTGCAGTTATTCTGCTCACTCTCTTCGTATGAATATTCGCTTTACCCGATGAGGCGCGCGAGGCCAAGTTAGGCATTCAACGAGATTGAGCAGAATAAATGTTTTACTATTTATCTACACATGCATGCACCGAATAAAACAGCTGTCGTAATTCGTAATTTGAATATTAATTACTGAATACACTTTTTCAAAAATGCTGTTAAACATTTTAATACAGAAAAAACAACCTTTTTTGACCAATATACTGTTGCGCACTTTCATTCCAAAGTTTGTCGCCCTTTCGATCGGCGCAGCTTGGTGTACATTTTTACTGTAAAACTTGTGCAAATATCTAATAATTTTTTTGAAGATAACGTACATAAAAACAGATTTTGACAAATAAACGGACCCTAAATCTTTCAACCATTTTGTTTACGTTTCTCTATTATAAACATTATGAGCTAATATCCGTCTATGGTAGCGCGTCCTTCTACACACTTTGTGTTCTTGTGAATGTGTTTTTGTAAGTTGAAAAATGTCAGTACTTATTGGAATTAGTGCTGCTTTCCACTTACGCGTTTTTCATGCGCATGCTGGTGGTACACCGTACACCGCACGTTATAATTTTATATTTGGAAAATAGGTGAATAAATTAAAAGAAGCAAGCAAGCGACCAACCTACAAACAAGCCAATCAATCAATCAATCAACCAATAAATAAACAAAAAAAACAACTAATCGACCTATCTATAAACAAAAAGCAACCAACCAGCCAACCAACCTACCAACCAACCTAACAAACAAACATGCAAACAAACAAATAAACAACTAAAGCTCTCTAAATCATTTGACCTGCATATGCACTTGAAAGATTCGTGGACATCTTTACCGTGACCATGCTGTTTCCTTGCATGCTGCTGTGACCTTGCACTTTGGTCACTTTTTAATAGAAAGTGATCATAAAATTATATAAAACGTGCAAAATAATTAGGATAATATAATGATATAGTAAGTAGCATTTCAGGGAACGCAAGCGTGCATGCGTGAGTGAGCGCTTAATTCTGCTCATTGTGATTCAATTTGGAAACTGGCTGAAAGAAGAAATCCACCGAATTCGGTAAATCGACCGCTTCCATAAATGGAAAAGGTACTACCGTTACGCTAGTTATGAAATCAGGTCTGCTGACGTTCTTCGGGCTCTTGAATGGGAAAACTTAGATTCAAGACGAGCTATGAGCAAGGCAATATTATTGCTCAAAATTCTGAACAATTGCAGTGCACCAAACTTGAAGGAGGTGTTGATGACGAGGAACTCTCTTCAAACTAATTACGACCTTAGAAATTCTTACACTGATCTGGCCCTTCCTAAACCGAGACGCGAATTTCATAAAAAAAGTTTTAAGTACAGTGGTGCTAAACTTTTGAATGATCTTCCGCGTGAAGCTAAGAAAGCGCAATCAATATACTCTTTCAAATATTTTGTAGCACGATTTAATAGGTAGATAAAATCAACTGTGGGCCTTATATACCACCGGTCACTCCAACTTAATCTCTTGTATATAGCTATGTTTTTATTTTATCACTTTCTTCTTTATTTGTAATTGTACTTTTCTTATAGTCATGACGCCCCTTGTGGAAATCAACAACTGCTGTTGACAAGGCTAGCGTCAGTAAATAAAGTTTTACATACATACATACATACATACGCAACTCAACCCAGAATGTGTCGCCCTTTGCCAAAACTACAAAAATTGTTTTTGTCAGTTGATCGTAGGTTTTGTGGTTTGCATGAATTTCACTGATTATATTATTATTCTTCATTAGCTTTACGCCAGAGTTGTATCCATCACGTTGAAGGTACGTTGCAGTGAACTGGTAAAGACCTGCAATGGGAGCAGTAAATTTTCCAGTGCTTGGATTTTAGCCTTTTCCAATGTTTAAAGCCACGTCGTTGAATTTAATTGCGCCATCGGCGTAGTTAGGTCCGATATCACCGCTTGTAAGAGTAGCTTGGAAAGCGATCAAAGTCTAAAATTAATGTTAGGCTTTTATTGGGAGGATTGGCAAGCCATGCTCCAGGGGTGGATCCAGCACTAGTGCACTAATTTGCATGACACAAGAAAACTGCCCAAAATAGCCATTTTGTTTTGTAATGCAAATTAGTGCACTAGTGCTGGATCCACCCCTGCCATGCTCAGTAATCTGACATCAAATTTCAAATTTCTTTAGCTTTTCTGACGCTATATAAAACCCTAAAAAAATAATCCTCGTTTTTTCTCAGGTAATGAAATAGTTAAGAGAGTAAAAATAACTACACCTGTCCTTGAATACCAACGCCTTTTCCATTAACAATGAAATCACGCATACCCTCTTCAAAATTTAGCGTTATACCCCCATTCTATGGGAAAAAAACGAATCACTTTATAAGTAAGAGCTATGTTAAAGGCATGAAACAACTCTTTCGATGTTTTTTTTTGAAAGAAAAGTTCTAAATCTTGTACCGTTTGACCATACTTCATGAATCCTTCCACGACGTAATTAATTTGGCGATCATTCCCTTTAAATTATTTGAATTAAATTAAATTTATTATTTAAATTATATAATAGATAACGGTAACAGTCAGCGATGAAACCAGAAATGAATTGATGTATTTCAAGAATCACATGCGACAATAATTATTATAGAAAAAATTCTATACGTTCAAAGCAAATACTAAAGACTCAAAATTCTTCTTATCTATATGCCTAAATATAGGCATTGCCCTGCATGCATGCATATAATTGTAGGCGAAATGTTTTCATGTGTTTTAGAGGGAGTGGCAAGAAAACTGATCCTGTATAGGAAATGATATTAATTCATAGCACATTCCGGCACCTAAATTTGGTCTCGTATGGTTGTAACTTTCCATCTATAAGAAATACAAAAGTTAGCTCAACCAGCCTGCAGGCTTATGACAATACACTTGCACGCTTATTAATTGTGACAAGTATTACGAGATTTATTTACCTCCAAAGCAAATACTAACACATATTCTCTCGGAGTATATATTTTTATGTACAATTTTTATCCACAAAAATTCTTTCTTGGGGACATACACAGGCATCTAGACTTAAAGATTAGTGGTTAAAGACTTAAAGGTCGATCAAATTTATGTTTTGGGCGTGGACAAACATGACTTCTCAATTGTGGGTTACATAGAGATAAAATTTTAATAATTCCATACACATATCTTATACGGAACGACATATCGGATTTTTAAATTTGCGCTAAATCACGCATGCATGGCCTGCATTTCTGGCCACGTTACTCTGAAAGATATATTGAGGTCCGGCAAAAAGATTTGAAAGCTACTGCTATAAACCAAAATGATTTAAAGCCTTATTTCTTCTCAATAATAGTGAACTTGAGGTCAGAGCTGATTAAAGGCACTCGAGTATGTGTGATAAACAGGTTATCATATGAATACGCGTTACATTTCTTAATTATTTTCCATGTAATAATAATTTAACCCGACGTTGAGGCCATGTTACACGGTGCAATTTTTCTTGCAACTTGCAATGCAATTTCACTTCTAAGAGATGTAAAATAGTGAAGAGTCTTACAGAAGTAATGTGCGTGAAGTGTGATAAACACAAAAGTTTCGTTGTTCCCAAATACACATCTCTCAAAAGTAGAATTGCATTGCAAGTTGGAAGAAAAATGGTACCGTGTAACAGGACCTTTAGCGTCCTTCAATTTCCATACATATTTGCTTAGAGTTGTGCTGTTCTTGTGCTTTGGTGGTTGTTGTATTCTTAGTTATAGCATTCCGGCGTTCAAGAAATGAGCTTATAAAGTTAAAAATAGCCCTAGAATTATTTGCGATCGACTTAATTAGACGAACTGGTTCTAGCATGCATGATGGTATAATACTCGTAGCTTTCTTTTTTTTCGAGATACTTAGAATTTTCTGTTCCTAAGATGTGTAGCAGTTCACAGTTTTTGGCCTCGTCGTTGTTGCAGATTGCCGATTTTTTATAACTTACAGAACGACAGCATAGTGATTAGGACAATGATGAAGGCAATCAGATCCAGACGGAGAATGAAGGCGGTCTTACGTTGTGAAGGTAGCCTAAATGCAGCCTGGTCCCAGGCCTTGCAAGCGCGCTCTGTTAGTTATGAAGGGGCAGCCCACACTCAGAGGCCTAGCACAAAAATGTTGGGATCTCAAAAATTGTCCCTGACTTTGTCCCTGATTCAATATTTTGAGATCAGTACTACCGCGATTTTTGAATAAGAATTCAAAACATTTTTTGCTAGTCCTCTCCCGCACGTTCAAACCGGTGACGTCTCAAGAATGCAAGCCGCGCTAAGGAGGACTAGGGACTAGTATGGCGTAAATGTATGCATACAAATTAAAGTACTCTAATTAATACGTGCAATGCTTATACATGCAAAATTCATATTTTAACTAGAAATACATGCATGCAGCAATACTTGGCCCATTTAATCCAATCCAATTTCCAATTTCCTGAGCTAGGAAAAACTAAAATTATATTTATATGATATGACTCAAATGAGCTAATTACTAATTTACAGCTATTCGTAATCAAATGTATAATATAGTTAAAGTGCAATTAAACATCACCTGTCTTTTAGCTGCTTGAAGCTGGAAATTTATGAGTTTAAGCCCCATTTACAATTTATAGACTCTTGCAGCTTGGTAATGATTAAAAGTTCAACCTTCAAAACTTCAAAACAATACAAAATCTTCAGGGCCTAAACGTCAAAATTAATGTTGTTCTTTGAATATGCTGCTAATATTCGCGGTCGACTTTAAAAGCTTTAAATTGGCATTTGTTGTTTTATCAAAATTTAACCCTTTTCAATGTAAAACAATGGTAAAACAATGGTAAAACAATGGTAAAACAATGGTAAAACAATGGTAAAACAATGGTAAAACAATGGTAAAACAATGGTAAAACAATAGTGTGATAGCTCTTCGTAGCCGGTTTTATCTTTGCAAAACAACATATCAAGTATCCATTACCAAAAAAATAAGCTCAGTTTTAAAACTTTGTGAAATATTTCATTGGACATTGCTGATTACAAGTCTTTATTCCTTCAAATTTCGCGCATGCGCATAACTTACCAAACCACCCAACGTCGACGGTCCATCACATAGAATTTGAACAACTTTGGATTCCGCTACGGTTCCGGTGTATTTAATCTCCCAGTGGAATTAGTACCCTCGCACGCAGCGGCGTAGCCAGGACGATAATTGGGGGGGTCCATATTCATATATTCGTGATACGCAGGATTAATTTCCTTTCAAATCAATTGTCTTTACTGTCTGTTTACATGAATATATGAATATGGACCCCCCCAATTATCGATGCTAGCTACGCCAGTGCTCGCACGGTGCTCCGCACCGGCTCGGGCATATATATTATTTTGCCAAAGTTGGCTAATCGTCGTTACACTACATAGATTTATCTCATGAAGACATTTTATGTGTGAATAAAAATGTGCTTGAAAATGCCAAAATATCATCCGTAGACTCACCGCTAAAGTAGCTATGTTTAATGTAGCTGAAAATAGGGTGGAATTTGTTGAAATCAGTAGCAGCACGCTCAATACTTTAATCCTTAAGCATGTGCAAACGCCAGAATACACATAACTAGAATTATTATATACACAAGCGACAGATATGAGCTAATGTGCAATCTGATTGGCTCCCTACTAGACAGATATTAGCTCATATATGTCTAGTAGAGAAAAGTAAACAAAATGGCAGAAAGATTTGGGGAGTTAAGCGAAACAGAAATTCAAGTTTTACTTGAGAAAAGCACGCCAAAATGCACTGAAAGAACGACAAATTTTGGAATAAAAGTATTCGACGGTAGGTTAAAACTAGGTTTACAAAATATACGGTTTTGTTTATGTTTTTCTGCAATTAAAACGTACAAAAAACCACGATACAACTTTTGTAAACAAAGGGCATTTAATAATGAAATTTTCGGTTTCCTTTTGCTCTATTTCCAGAATGGTTCACGAGCTCAAAAAAATTTGACAAGTACATAACAGAGATGTCTAAAGCAGAATTAAATAATTGCTTAAAGCAGTTCTACACGTCTGCCAGGCAGAAAGACGGCTCGTATTACAAAAAAACAACAATGAAAGCTATTAGGGCTGCCATCGAAAGGTTTTTAAAGAAAAAGTGTAAAAAAGGGTTTAGCATAGTTGGTGACCCTACCTTTGCCGAAGCGAACGAAGTTCTTGATGCCTTTGTCAAAGATTTAAGAAAGTCGGGGAAAATAGCTGGCACAGTTCACAAGAAACCAATTTCCAAAGAAGAAATTCAGCAGCTCTTCCGTTCCGGTGAATTAGGTCCCGCCGACACGTTAGACCCCGCACAACTGTTTCGCACAGTTTGGTTTTACTTTGGGAAAAGAGGTCGAGAAAACCAACGGCTCCTGAAGCCAAACATGCTGATCTTGAGGTCCACACCAGACGGGAAGGACTTTTATGAGTTAAATCGCGAAGTTGCTGGTTCTGTTTTGGCAACAAAAAATCACCAAGGTGGTCTCTACGATCCCGAAGACGAATCCGACGGCAAAATCTATAGCATACCAGATTCTTCTACCTGTCCTGTCCAAACAATCAAGAATTATTTGAAGCATCTTAACCCAGCCTGTGAGAGCTTGTTCCAGCGTCCAAAAGACGCGAATGCCAACAAATTTGATGTCAACAACCTGATCTGGTATGCAAATTCCCCTGTCGGTGAGAGGACTCTCGGCAATTTGCTTCGTGTCATGACAAAAAGAGCAGGTATCGAACCACCCTTAACTAACCACTCCATTAGGGCCACATCCGTAACGGTCTTAGCAAACGCGAACGTTGAGACCCGTTTAATCAAATCAATCACTGGCCACAAATCCGACACATCGATCGAGTCATACAGCAGCCGGCCATCCTCGAGTCAACAAGAAGTTATGTCTTCGATTTTGAGTAACTACATCAGCCAGAGCGAATCGGTAGCTGCTTCAACCATACTTGAGGACAAAGAGAATCAGGTTCAACGAGAATCTTGTATTTCTGCTTCATCCGCCAAACACGACCATCAAATTACCGTTGTCAACAAACAGCAACAAGCGATCCAACTAAATCAAGCGAAGAACTTTACGGCTTCAAGTCCAGTGTTTCAAATTCAAAACTGTACAGTTAACATTTATAACTGAGCTTCATGGATTTCATTCTTTTAATCGGTCGCAAAGACGTTTTTAACTGTTAAAAATTGTTCAGTAATGTTGATTTTATAATGATTTCAAAGCGATCGAACTTGCATGCCGTGCTTGATTAATTAAGTATTCAGTTCATTGCACATGACGGAAGTAAGAAGGTTGAATTATTGAATTACTAAGTAAAATATTTCAGTTATTAATTATATTACGAATAAATTTGAAAATTGTTTTTATTCTGTCGCTTGTGTATATAATAAAACAGTTATTCTGCTCACTCTCGTCGTATATGACTGATAGCTGACTCGGCGCTACGCGCCTCGTCAGCTATCAGCGCATATACGACTCGAGTTCGCAGAATAACTGTTAAATACATGCATGCAGCAACCCCTCGCTATTTCAAACCAAGTACACAATTTCCTGAGTTAACCTGACCTAAACTTATATTATGAAATGACACAAAACTCAAATCAGTCCTATTATATTTTACCGAGTATATTATAGCTAATGTTTCCATCATTCAATACAAAAATAATCAGAAAAGTAGTGTAAATATTGCCCGTTCAATTTTGCTGCATTATACCATGCCAGCAATTAAGAAACGGTTTAAAATCGAAGTTTCAAACGATTAAAACAGTACAAAATCTTCACAGACAAAGAAAAAACTTCAAATGTTATTTTATTCTGTAATTGCAGTCGACGCCGGCGGCTAAAAGTTTGATACTTTATAAATATAGTGTGTATTTTTGATACCAAAATTCAAATTACACTTTCAAATAACACTTTTTGAAGTTAAAGCAAAGGTGTAATAGCCTTTCACAGGTTTATGCGTTTGCATAAAAAAATGAAAATTTAACAAATAAACGGCATACAAAGCCGAAAAGTATACAAATACGGCTCATTCTTACCGCGAAACAAGTTTGAGATAAACAAAGTAAACACGTACCCTTTGTCTTTGAAAACATTATAAGCTTGCAGATTATGAATTATTCCTCTTACACGGCTTTGTTTTGACTGTATCCACGTTCATCTTTGCTAACTGTCATGCTTCATATATCTTGTTTCTTCTCGTTTTACTTTCTTTGCACAAAGTTTATGAAACGCTTTTACAAAAATGTTTACGAAATGACAGTTAATATAAATTGCTGACGTTCTCATTGAAATACAAACTTTCTGTCTTAGCCAATCCGAACGTTCGTTGATTACCAGATGTTACTCGCGCATGCGCATAACTTACAAAACCACCCAACGTCGACCGTCCATGACAAAGAATTTGGACAACTTTGGATTCGGCTATGTTCTACCGGGTTCCGGGTGTAATTCCTAATCTCCGAGCGGAATTAGTACCCTGGCAGGCGCTCCGCGCCCGCTCGGGGACAATTTCTAAAATAAAAGCCGCAGCATCAAACGTGCGCTTCTTCGAAAGTTTCAGTCTCGCCAAAAAACTAAGCACTGCGCGATAAAAAGTTTTCTGAAGGTAAGAAACACTCTCTGTAGCTTATGGTAGCGTAGATAACGTAGGTTTGCTTTAAACATGTCGACGGTTGTAGATCTGACTCCTGCCGGAGGACACCAGTTGTATTTTCCAGAACTTAACTACGGTCTGATCTTAAATATCGAACAATTAATTTATTACTTCGTACTTTGGGCAAATCATCCCAAAGGGGTTGTAGTTCATGATATGCAACCCGTATAATATTATGAACGATATAATGTAACATAATCAGACGGAGATGTAGAAGATAGCAAGATTGTTACGGCTTCCGTTTTGTGTTACGCCCCATTATACAAATAATAGTATATTTAAGTCCATGTAAATCATTTTAAAGTGTTAACAATGCACAATGTTGACTTGAGTTAGCCTTTCTCACCATGACGAATATGCCGCCATTTTGGGGGTACTTTTTTTCAAAACCCTGACCGTAAGAACGTGCGAGGGCGACAGTCTTTAATTTTAGGCTGAATTTATTCCTCAAATGTCTGTGGATTCTAAAAAAATTGCTTTCCATGTTAAATGATAATTTTTAAACGCATATCAGAAAATTGAAAGTACCCCAACCCATCATCGTAAGAAAGGCTAATTGAGGCAGCATTTCGACTTCATCCCCCAATAATTTTCTACTTCAATTCATAAATGATCTACATAAATAATAAAATACTTACTCATGGTGAGCAACATCCTTTCACAGTTGGAACAAAAGTTTGTTTCTTGTGGAAACCCCCCGCCCCCCCCCACACACAATTACTGCAATATTTCATTGTTTTACTGCAATGGAATTTCCTGTTTGAGCTGTAGTTTGAGAGCAATTGAAATTGTCAATGTTGTGATTATAAATAGAAGATCTGTATAGCGATTAAAAAGCGCTATTTTTAAAGTAGTCTATTAATGCATACATTAAGTGTATATTATTTTTATTTTCGTGCTTTCGCGACACTTTCTATGGAGCAAAGTCACATTTCTATGCAGCACAACCGCACTTCTATGCAGCACAATTGCATTTCTATGCAGCACAACCGCGCTTGAGCAGCACAATTGCATTTCTATGCAACACAACCGCACTTGTATGCAGCACAATTGCATTTCTATGCAGCACAACCGCACTTCTATGCAGCGCAACCGCACTTCTATGCAGCGCAGCTGAATTTCTATATGCAGCACAACCGCACTTGTATGCAGCGCAGCTGAATTTCTATATGCGCACAACCGCACTTGTATGCAGCACAGTTGCATTTCTATGAATGAGAGGTGGCTCTTATCGGCCACCGTATCGTATAATTAAGATAACGGAATATTCAAAGCAATAAATGAACACCTGCAAGAAAAGTAGCTTCTGCGACCACTCATGAACCAATCAAAACGCTCTATCTTAATGTGCTAACAACATTTTCGATCGATATACATATTTTATTGCTCGTTTAAACGGGATATGTGACTGTAAACAGCATACGCAGCTTATTTTGCTTTGTTGCATACAGGTTGTGAAAACCGTGAAACACTACATAGAACTTCCATAAAAATCTTAAGGTAAGCTTGTTTCAATACTAATAGAGAATTACTTTAATATTTAAGTCTCTCGATCTGCCGCATATACTGAAACGTCAGTTATTTAATGTACTGTTCTAATGAAACGAAAACATGATATAGCTAATACTCTTTCCATAGCTCTGCTTGCATGCACGAAAATATTTCAATAAAAGATTTATGTATCATTGGAGTCCATTTTAAAAAATGCCTTTTTTAAACGAAAGCGTTTAAAGAAAAAAATGCGATTTTTAACGAAAAAGTACTTTATACTCGTCACGTTCCAAGTTCATCGTTTTGTTTTTAATATTGTTTTTTGTAAAAAAATACGTTCATTGCAACTGAAACACTTTATTTTTCAACAATTTCATCATATAATAATATTACTATGTTAATCTTATTTCATTGAAATTTCAATGAGCAATTGAAGAAGAGAATCGCAAAATTTAGCAGGAGTTCCATTTTAACGGCAAGCCTTTAAGAAATATTATTCAGCCATCACAGAGTCACTACTATATAGATATTAATTCCGTGAGATTTACAATGTACGGACCAAAGCATGATAGTTTTTTTCCCACAGAAACGGTAAAAATACCTCATTATGTAATCGAAATATATTTCAATACCTCATTGAAATAATCAAAACGTAATCAAGCTAAAAGATCATTAATGACATGCAGTATTGGAAACTTACTCAAACAATGAAAAAGCTGATAAGAAACAATTTCAGGCCAAAAAAAGAGGGAATTTGGCAAAGCACCAAATACACTTGTATGTACCTATAAAACTGCGTTGTTTCTTTTAAAAAACTATGGAAATATACCTTCTACTTGGATGAGATAAATCATGCAGATCAGAAGCAAAGGTGCTTGTCTGTACCTAAACTTCAAGTAGTTTAGAGGCTTGCATCTTCGAAATTATTCCACTAAATCAAAAAACGTTTTTTAACATATTAACCAACTTTTTACGTTCTTCTCAAATGCATAAAGATCCCACGAGCGATATAGGCACTTTAACCTAATTTTGAACAACGGACCCCTGATCTAAACATGTAGTGCCTATATTTTATTCGGGATTTGGCTACTGATTTGTATAGGTAATAGCACGGTTTGGAGTGCAATTTGGAAAAAACATGCACGAGTGAGTTTTTGCAAGTGAATTTTGAAGTGCAATTACCAGTACAAATTGAAGTCTTTGAAAAACTGAGTGTATGTTTTTCCAAATTGCACGAGAATCTATGCTATTACCTATTAATAATATGCATAAAAATTAAGAAACACGTCCTACATAATTATTATATGCTAAATTATTTATACAATGAACAAAATTCAAGCGCAGTCGTGATCGCATGCATGTTGTTTCCAAATCAGTTTCAAATTTTTTATATTTATAGATTTGCTTTTTTTTGGCACTGGGATTTCCTATTTTTGACACATGGATTTCTTAAGAATTGCAAAGCTCTAAACCAATCAAATTTGAACTAATCATTTTTTATATGTATATTATTATACTGTTAAGTGCATGAATTTTAAAACCAAGAAAATTTGTTATTTTTTAACAAAAACTCCTTTATTTCGGAATCGCGTTTCAATTTCATTGCTTTGTTATATTGTTAAAAGAGTTCATACCTTGGCCGCTATAATTTTCAGGAAGGCTATCTTTTTTTACTGAAATTTTTCAAATTATTTTTCAAAATTTAAAAGAAGTTCACTTTTTAACGGGAAGTCTTAAAAAATATTAATCAGCGATTTACAGAAACACTGCTACTTAAATTCAGTGCTATGTATAAGTTAGTAGAAAAGACCAGTTTCATTCTAAATGAAACAGAAAAAGATACCTCGAGCTCTGTAATCAAGAGCGTTTAGTCCTATATTACTTAATTAACACCTGTTATATTCTGTATTGTTTGTTTCAATATTTTCTATTTAAGAAAAGTCACATTATAGAATATCCGAAGCAAGTCTTGGCTTGCTATATAAAATATAAAAGAGAATATATATTTGCGCAGCCGTCATTAAGTCCCATTATATTAATCATTTGTGTCCATTCACTGAAAACACTAGATTTCTAAATAAATAGATAAATATGTCTAGTAATTTGCATGGCGAGACCAAATCGTCAGGGGACAAATTTACATTCTTAGGTTTGAATATGCCCGTCAAGGGTAAGTATGGTACACAAACCTATATTATTTATTTAAATATACATTTATACCATTATATAAATATATATTTAAATATACATTTATACCATTATATAAATATAAATATATATATATATATATATATATATAAATATATATATATATATATATATATATATATATATATATATATATATATATATATATATATATATATATATACACCCGTGGCCGCAGATAGATAGATTGATAGATACTCGAAGTCTAATTAGAATTGCATATGATTACATTTGCATGGGATTTCAATCATATTACAAAACATATGCAATTCTAATTAGATTTGGGTATCTATCTATATATCTATCTGCGGCCAACCTTTTTGCAAACGGGTGTATATATATATATATATATATAATTATATATATATATATATATATATATATATATATACGACGAAAAATGCTGAAAATGCAGCTAGGATTCATATTTATATAAAAGATTAAAAATTCTTGTCACTAGCTATATGAAAACGTAATCACGATTATAAAATGTTCTAAAAGACGTTTCGATCAGAAACCTCCGATCTTCGTCAGTTGACAATTAAAAACTAAGAGGCTAATAACAGGCCTCTATTTATGCAGTTCGTTAGCTAATTAAGATGCATTAGGGAGCTATAAATATCCGAAATGTCAACGTGGTCATTGCCAGAATTTTTGTCCATTTGGGAATTCCAAGCCTCGAGAAACAAACGTTTATGATAATTTTTTTCCCTACTAATTTTTTTGGCATTCATAAAATCCATACTATAGTCATACTTCTCTACGTGTTGAGCTATTTTAGAATTCTTGTCATTATGTTCAACAGCTCTTTTATGTTCCTTTACTCTGGTTTTTAACGCTCGGTTGGTTTGACCATAATAAAAAAAATCACAAATAGAACTCTTAATTTTGTAGACAATGTCTCTTGTACTGTCGGTATCTAATTTATCCTTCGGCTTTGGAAATTCTTGTTGTAACGTGCGAGTCGGTTGGAATGAAACACGAACTTTCTCCCGTTGTAATGTTCTTGTAATTTTCTCGGTTACACCCTTTATATATGGTAACATAACATAACTAGATGACTCTGTCGATTTTCGTGCTGCATTCCCACGCGGACTGTTTAATTTCTCATGTCGATATCGCCTATTGTCACAGCTTTTGATGAATTCTAAGGGATAGCCGTTGTCTTTTAAGACCTTTATAATATGTTTTTTCTCTCTGCGTTTTCAGCATTTGGATGAGGGGACTTTCTCCGCCCTATCGAGTAAGGTATTCACTACAGATCGTTTATGTTGTAAAGGGTGATTAGACGTGTATGATGAATTTAGTGGATTCACATTATTGCGAGGAATATGAATATATTTATTAGGTAAAATATCGTGACAAAATCACTGAATCGACAACAGAACAAGAACATGAACACGAGGTACTAAAATACATACATCAAACGTTCGAACAAGAGTGACGTCATAAACTATTTTAACACTCCTTCTCAATCGCAGTTCGAATGTTTTTCCTTTTAATTAGGTTTAACTGTAACGCCTGTTAGTTTACGCAGTTTCTTAAATTGTTCCTTTGGAATACCCTTAGTAAATAAATCGGCTAACATGCTGTTTGTTGGACAGTAGAGAACAGTAATTGTTTTCTTCTCTACTTGGTCTCGTACAAAATGATATTTTATGTCTATGTGTTTGGATCGCCCATGGAATTGTGGGTTCTTGGACATGGCAATAGCTGATTGATTGTCCTCATAAATGGTTAATGGGTTCTTAACATCTATGCCAAGATTGTCCAACAATTGTCTTATCCACAATGCTTCTTGAGTAGTAGCAGACAATGCAATGTATTCAGCTTCAGCCGTTGACAAAGCTACGCATGTTTGCTTCTTGCTTCTCCAACTAATAGAAGCTCCGCTCATCTGGAATGTATAACCAGAAGTTGACTTTCGGTCGTTTAAATCGCCTGCCCAATCCGCGTCCGAAAAACCGACACAATCTCGACTAGCATGTTCTGAGTAATGTAGTCCATAATTCACCGTTCCTGACAGATACCGGAAAATACGCTTCACGGCCATCCAATGCTCTTTTGTTGGGTTCGCGGTGAATTTTGCAACATTGTTAACCGCAAATGTTATATCAGGTCGCGTTGCAGATGACAAGTATAACAAACTACCAACTGCTGACTGATATTCTTCTTTGTTACACAGTTCACCATCTTTCGTTGCTTTAACAAGCGAGTCTCGACAGATTTACAGTTCTCTATTCCGAATTTCTTTAAAATACTCTCCGTGTAGCTAGGCTGGCCAATCCACACTTTACCGTTCTCTTGAACTACTTGTAGACCAAGAATATAATTAAGTTTTCCCATGTCTTTCACTTGAAATCTTTTCGCAATGCTTTCTTTGACTTTAGCGATCTTTTCATCAGTTTTACCAGCAAGAATGATTCATCCACGTGAATCGCAAACAATGAAAGTATCACCGTTCCTCTTCTTTCACGTAAATACAAGGATCACTTTCTGTTTGGATAAAAACCAATTGATTTTAAATGTTCATCCAATACCGTAATTCCAGAACAGCATCTGGATGATTGCTTTAGACCATATAAGCTTTTGTTGAGCTTACAGACTAAGTGCTCTTTCCGTTTAACTTCAAACCCTTCCGGTTGTTTCATATATACTTCATCTTCTAATTCTCCATTCAGGAAGGCAGCCGTTACATCCATTTGGTGCAACTTTACACCTTTCTGAACAGATAATGCAATGACTGTCCGGATCGATTCGAAACGCACAACTGGGGAGAATGTCTCGTCGTAGTCTACTCCATATCTCTGAGAAAAACCTTGGGCAACAAGTCTTGCTTTATATCTCTCAATTGAACCATCAGCATTACGTTTCAATTTGTATACCCACTTGCATCCAACTGCTCTCCGTCCTTTAGGCAGTTCTATGAGCTCATACACATCATGCTCTTGAAGTGAATTAATCTCTTGTTGCATAGCTTTTCGCCACTGTTCTGCATGTGGACCATGTAATGCTTCACTAACTGTCGTAGGCTCAACATCATCTTCATTAGCAATAGTTACCCATTCACCAAAACGATCAGGTGGACGCCTTTCTCGTGCTGGATGGCGTTGGTTAATCTCAATATCAGCTGCTTGATCATCCTCAACATTATTGTCATCTGACAGTTCGAGAGTTACAAGTTCATCACAAGTTTCATTCTCTTGAAGCTCTTTATTACTGCCAAATTCTCTTTCATTGAATTTTACATCACGACTATAAATAACTCTTGAACTCACAGGATCATACAAGCGATATCCCTTGGTTTCTGTTCCATACCCAAGAAATACACATTTCTTTGCTTTTGGATCAAGCTTCTTCCTCTCATCTTTTGGAATGTGTGCATACACAGTGCATCCAAAGATTCGTAGGTGTTTGACGTCTGGTTTCACTCCAGTCCAGGCTTCAAACGGAGTCATGTTGACCACTCCTTTTGTTGGACTTCGGTTATGTAAATACACGGCTGTTGCAAGAGCTTCAACCCAAAACCTCTGAGCCAGTTCAGCTTGAATCAGCATAGCTCGGACAGCTTCAACAAGTGTTCTGTTGAGACGCTCAGCAACACCATTTTGCTCTGGGGTTTTTGGTATCGTTAACTCATGTTTTACTCCTTCTGATTTCAGGTAGTTCTCAAATTCAGTTGAAGTGAATTCACCACCATTGTCAGTTCTGAGAGTTTTCAACTTATAGCCACTCGATTTTTCTGCAACTGCTTTCCATTCCAAGAAACGAGTGAAAACTTCGCTCTTTTGCTTCAGTGGATACACCCACACATAACGGGTTTTATCATCGGTGAAGGTTAGAAAGTATTCAGCACCCACCACAGGATTTGGTATTTATCTTACCACAGACATCACTGTGCACAATACCAAGTGGCTCTTTCGCTCGCTTTGCACCAGAATTTGGAAATGTACAACGATGCAATTTTCCTTGGGTACATGCATCACAGAATTCTAAATCGTTCTTTGCGTCAAAGTTAAAACCGTCTACTAATTTGTCATTGGACAATTTCTTTAAACTTGGGGCTCCTAAGTGTCCATAGCGTTGATGCCATAACATTTCATTTGAGAGTTCAGTTTCTTCGTTCACAACAGCATTTGAACATTGCAAAATAGGTTGAAAATCCAAATAATACAAAGATCCAACCTTTTTGGCACTAGCAATAACCTTTTCATTGCTACAAGAAATGTTGCATTTGGCTTCCTCAAAGCTAACTGATTTTCCAGCTTCAGTTACTTTTGATACACTTAGTAGATTATAGCTAAGTTTTGGAACCAGAAGTACATTGTAGAGTTTGCATTCTTGCTGACTACCATTTGCAAGGTTACAGTTCACTGTTACAACTCCACTTCCAAATGCTTTTAAGATCTTACCATCTCCGAGCATAACATCCACAAGGTTCCTCAAATTCCACAAACTCTTCAAGCAGACCCAAGTTGTTGCACATGTGGCATGTTGCACCAGAGTCAACAATCCATGATTCACTATTAATTCCACATGCACTGGCAGCTAAACTTTGCATAACAAATCCTAAACTTTCCTAACCAGAATTTGATTGTTCAGCTTGGTTTCCTTTGTTCCAGCGTTGCTTTGAGTCTTTACCATCTTTCCCATTTTTTTCATGTTTTTCTTTAGTCAATTCTTTGCAGAAACGCCTAATGTGCCCTAGTTTCCCACAGTGATGGCACTTAATAGACTTTTTATCAGTCTTTAAGCCCTGGCCCTGGGCCATCATCAGTTGTCTACGCGAGCTTTTAGGTGACTTTTCTCGTTCGCCTAATTTCTTTTCTTCATAAAGTAAACGTTCAGTTACAATTTCCATTATTGGAACTTCGGTGCTTGCTTCTAGGGCTGTTACAAGCATATTATACGATTCAGGAAGACTTGCTAACAATGTCACAACTTTGTCCTCATCTTCCATTGGTGCGCCAATCACTGCTAACTCGTTAAAAATTTCCGTCATCGATTTTATATGACCGGACATTGGACTACCGTCTTTCAGCCTTAAATTGTTTAAACGCCGTCTTAAAGACAGTTTGTTAGCCCACGATTTCTTTTGAAATTGGTCAGACAATTTCTTCCATACAGCTACAGGGTCTTCAGGATCTCCGAGCAAATATAAAAGCGAAGGATCAACCGAAAGCACAATAATCGCCAGTGCTTTATCTCTTCGGCCATTAAACTTCGCCAATGCATCAGCTTCTGATGAAGCAGGAGCTGTCTCAGTCCCAGAAACAATGCTCCACAGCCCGTCTTTCACGAGAGCCATACGACATTGGACTTTCCAAGTCCCATAATTCGACCCATTCAACGGAACGACCGTCACAGTTTTTGATTCCGCCATATTTGTTACGCCACGATCATACCACAGTTAAGTTAAAAAATACACGCTTTTACGGTCAAATTTATCACAACACAATACTCCTAGAGTTCTTCATACCTCAGCCCACTGGGCCCATAACCTGATGAATTTAGTGGATTCACATTATTGCGAGGAATATGAATATATTTATTAGGTAAAATATCGTGACAAAATCACTGAATCGACAACAGAACAAGAACATGAACACGAAGTACTAAAATACATACATCAAACGTTCGAACAAGAGTGACGTCATAAACTATTTTAACAGTGTAATCCAAGTATTTGTCGGTATGCGTCTTTTTTCGGTAAACATCTACTCTAATTTGACCATTTTGTCTAATTGTCACGGTGTCCAAAAATGGCAATCTATTATTCTCTTCCACTTCAACCGTGAACTGGATTTCATTGTCTATTGAATTCAAATGCTCATGGAACTCTTCTACATGCTTCCGTTTTAGGCAGGCATGACTATCATCAACATACCTGAACCACCAACGGGGTGGGTGGGCGGCAGTTGTTAAAGCAATTTCTTCTATATGTTCCATAACAAGATTAGCTATAGTAGCACTAATCGGCGATCCCATTGAACATCCAGATGTTTGCTGATAATATTCATTCTTGTACGTAAAATAGCTATTCTTCAATACAAACTCTAAAAGTTTTAGAATATTAGAGACTGACATTTGAGTTCTATTTGATAATTCTCGATCACTTTCAAGTTTGTCCTTAGTTATCTTTGGAGCTGAATTAACAGGGATTGATGTAAACAACGATATGACATCAAATGAGACCATGACTTCGTCAGTTGAGATGGACTTTTCTTTCACACGTTCGCTAAAGTCCGTGCTATTATACACACTATATCTCCCTTTAATCAGAGGTGATAAAATAATTAGGTGTTTTGAAAGATTGTACGTAGGAAACGAGATCGAGCTGGTGATCGGACGAAGCGGTATATCCGGCTTATGGATCTTGGGTAGACCATAAAACGTTGCCGGTGACGCGCCTGAACTATGTAAATAGGCGTAAAGTTTCTCGTTAATCTGTGGTAGACTGTTGTCATTAAACGATCTTTCGGATTTAATACCTCGTAGGAGTTTGTTTAGATCTTGTTCTACCTTACTAGTAGGGTTTCTACGCTTGTCTGTAATTCTTAAGTAGGTCTTTTTATCAAGTAATAAATCAGAAATTTTTTTATTATATAATCCTTAGTATTCATAGCAACGATTGCTTTCCCTTTGTCAGCTGGAACAATAGTAATTTCTTTATCTCTCTTCAAATTTCGTAAAGCAGAACTTTGTTGTTTAGAAAGGTTGGTTGTGTTCAACTCCTTCAGTGGTATTTTGTAAAGTATTAACAACAGATGCTCGTATGGTGGCCTTGCTTTCCTCACTTAAATGGTAAATACCCGATTCAATGCTGGCAATTATCCTCGGAATAGGAACATGTTTAGGTGTAATGGCATAGTTCAGACCATTTTTGAGTATCTGCATTTCCTGTGTATTGAGTTGTCTTGTAGATAAATTAATTACCCACCTCGATTTGTCAACATATGCTTCGGTATTTCTGGTTACACCTAGCGAATTAGCGAAGCCGTCATCGCGGTACAGTCCGACGTTCTTCAGTTGCCCTTTCAGTTTACTCAGGATGAATAAACCGATGAGTTCGCAGATATCGGCCCCATCAAAACTGCCCATCGATACATCGAAAGCATCTGCGACATCTGCATCATCGAAAGCATCTACGTACTACGTCAGGCAGATTAGGTGACAAAGCTAGGAAACAGTTGACCGAAACTTTCAAGAACCTCGGGCTTAAAATCACCGCAACGGCTAACTTGAAGCGAGTAAATTTCCTTGACGTCACGCTTGACTTGACTGACGGAACATACAAACCCTACAGAAAACCAAACGACGATCCACTATACATCAACCGCCTTTCCAATCACCCACCTGCCATCACACGACAACTTCCATCATGCATCAACAAACGAATTAACAAACTATCATGCGACAAAACAACTTTTGACGCTGCATCTCAACTGTATAACAACGCACTGAGACAAAGCAACTACGACGCAACACTCACGTACGAGCAACCAACTAACAATGACAACATCAACAATTGCAGCACAACGCGAAGACGAAAACGGCAACGCAATACAATCTGGTACAATCCCCCTTACTCGAAGAGCGTAAAAACGAACACCGGACAACAATTCCTACAACTGTTAGACAAACACTTCCCACCTTCCAATAAACTCCATAAAATCTTCAACCGACACAACGTACGAATTAGCTATGGCTGCCTTGGCAACATGCACTCATTCATAAACAAACACAACAGGAAAATATTAAGTAGACACACAAAACAGACAAACGCAAACACAGACGACGTAAACAGCTCACGACAATGCAACTGTAGACGTCCGGAAAAATACCCAGCTCAAGGTAAATGCCTCACATCAAACGTTGTGTATCAAGCCGAAGTGTCCACGTGCAACAACGATCCACCAGCGAGGTATATCGGTGTCACTGCGGACGATTTTAAAACGCGCTACCGAAACCACGCAAAATCTTTCGCAAACAAGAAATACACGAAAGAGACGGAGCTGTCTAAATACATATGGAAGCTGAAGGAAGCTAAGAAAGCATTCTCTATAACATGGTCCCTCCTGAAAACCGTCCCAGCCAACAAAGCCGGCTCAAGAAGATGCAACCTCTGCCTTGAAGAGAAGCTATAATTAATGAAACGCAAAACTAAATCACTGCTGAACAAACGCTCGGAACTTTTCACTCGATGTAGACACGTAACCCGATACCTTATATCACGATGTATATATAGAGAATAGCAACTAGACCTGTCATTAGCCTGATGATCGCTTTATAGCATGAAACTCCGAGTAGCTAAGCTAGTCTTTTAATAAATAAATAAATAAATATATATATATATATATATATATATATATATATATATATATATATATATGTATGTATGTATATTATATATATATATATATATATATATATATATATATATATATTTTACAGATACGAATTCTACGTTATAAATCGGTCAATGTTACCTAAAATATTTACAGTGCTAAATAATTCAGTATGATATAGATTGAATACAGTTGTCATTATAATACAATTATAATACATATAGATAAAACCTAACAATTAATTAGGAAGATTTCTCTATATGTGAAGGGGTGTTTATGTCTCTCGGTACCTGACTTTACAGAATGATATAGCTTGTTTGTTCTCAAATTATAATTACGATTCATTTGTTCTGGAATTAATTCGTGGCACGGATGGTTTATGTCTTTCTCCATTCTTCTGAATTCGCAAGACGTCATTGCTTTCCTTCTTTCTTCCAAGGAAGAAAAAATGTCACAAGGAAGTCCAATTATTTGCACACTCCTTCTTTGAATACGTTTTCATTCGTTTCCTAAATAACCCGAAAGACCGCCCAATCGGGGCACCGTATGCCAGCAACGGTCTAATCTTTGTAAGATAACACGTTAAAGGGGAACTCCACTCCTAAAACAAGTTTGGTTTATCTGAGAGATAATACCTTGAACAAATTGTTCCTGGTCTAATTCTTTATAGTAAAGCAGAAATCGCTCGTCAAAGTTCGCGATTTTTGCATATCTCAACGCCATTTTGTTATTTCCAGTGCAGACGCGAATTCGGTCAGCGCCCTCATTTTTGACGTCATTGCGTGCTTCGACGCATTCATTTCTCCGCGGGAATTTAAAAACATACTACGCGCTGAATGCAAATTTACTGACATACACTTATAACAGGTGAATTAAAGCACGATGCCGCATTGCACCGTACTGTTGTGTACTAATGGGAGTCGAAAAATCAAGGGAACGGATATTAGTTATCATAGATTGCTAAATGAGCCTCTCAAAAGCGTTTGGCTGCGGGAACTATGTCGCAATAACTCTCGTGAGCGTGCAAATACGTACGTCTGCAGCGCATATTTTACTCCAGATTGTTTTGAACCTGCTACCAAAGTTATTCCAGGTTTCAAGAAACGTAAAATGTTAAAGCCATCAGGAGTACCTACAATATTTGCTTTCCCAAAGAAGCACCACAAACCAAAACAAGGAAGTCTTAGACAAATACGAAATCGATCAAGAAAGGTTTGGTATGCTTGCATAGAATGTGTTTGTCTGTATCATATATTTGATGATATAAATGTAATACAAAAATGTACAGTATATTTCTAATCAGTATTTATTCAATAGCTTTATTTCTGAATTCTGAACTTGGTAAAAATCTAGCTGAGCAAATTAATAGGGTAAATATTAGTTCAAAATGATCTGCTATATTATAGCCAGGCAATTATTAATTTTTGGTTAATATCATCAAGGTTGCAACAAGATAACTATGATGTGGATGATCCTTGTTCAAATATCGAAATAGACACTTCAAGTGTTAATGTTGAAGAAATCAACTGTGCTTTTACAAGCGTTAATAAACTTACATCAGATAAGGAGGTTCAGACATGCAATGAACATATTGCAATGTTAAGGACTATTGGAACCCAAACTGAAAATATCCATGCAAGAGGAACTACTACAACACACCCTGATGATATAAATGAATTAACTCCTCTGGAAGATCACAGTTATTCCTTAGGCCCAAATAATAATTATTCAACAGATAAGAGTAGGCAAATTGTGAAACTTGGTCCTGGTGTTGCAGAAAATGAGGTAGCTGTGGAATCAACAAACCAAGCAGATAATGATAGTTGTCTGAGTGATAGCAGTTCCTTGTATTGTCCTTCAGCTTCTGATAATGAGTCTGAAACGGATGACGAATGTTCCAGTGATACTGCACATTACCTAGAAAAAAAATGTATAGTGTTTGAAAGTCAGCTATATAAACAACAGTATTTAAAACTTGTCAACATTGTGGTGGACTAATTGACACAACAACCAAAAAAGATCATGAAATTATGGTCACAATTACAGCAAACTGCATTAATGGACAAGTTAACTCTTTCCTGGAAATCGCAACCTGAAATTAATGGCACTGCAGCAAGAAACCTGCTGATTCCAGCAGCTATCCTATTTAGTGGCAACACATACAAACACATTTCAGACTTTGCTCAACACCTCAACCTTAAATTTTTTAGTTCCTCTCATTACTATAATGTACAGAAAGCCATATTATTCCCAGTTGTGGAACACACATGGAAAACAACCCAAACAGCCATAGTGAAGCAATTAAAGAAAACCCGCAGTATAGATGTATGTCGTGATGGACGGTGCGATAGTCCTGGGCATTCAGCTAAATACGGCACTTATACCCTCATGGACGAGAACACAAGCTTGATAATTAAATTCAGCATTGTGCAAGAAGAGGTTACTTCATCTAATGCAATGGAATATGAAGGTTGTGGAAGAACGCTGATTCAATTATCAAGAAGAAAATCCCAATCCGGTGCGTTACAACAGATCGCCATACAACAATAACAGCAAAAATGCAAACAAACTATTCAAAAATTGAACATCAATATGATGTGTGGCATTTAAGTAATTGGGTCATCAAAAAGCTGACAAAGAAGGTAAAAAAGAAAGGGTGTGAAGAGTTGCTGCCATGGATACAGAGTGTGTCTAATCATTTGTGGTGGTGTGCTGCAACATGTGATCACAATGCCGATATCCTAAGGGAAAAGTGGCTATCGCTGTTACAACACATCACTGGTAAGCATAGTTGGATGCTCTCTAAGGAAATTAAACTAATAAAGAAATGTGGACACCCTAGGCTCAGTGCAAAAGACCAGAAAAGCATCATATGGCGAAAAATGGTTCACCTGCTCATGTTGCCTAAGACAAAGTTGTGACCAACAAGAAGCTGCTGAAAGAAATTTGTAAGCTGACAGAGTTCCATCACAATGGTGAGTTAGAGTCCTACCATTCTGTTATGACAAAATATGTGCCAAAACGTGAGCATTTTTGTTATAATGGAATGATAGCTCGAACTCAGTTAGCTGTCTTAGATCACAATGCGAATGTGGATAGGAGTCAGGTAGAAGTCATGAAGGGCCAGAACAAAGGTGAAAAGAGGTACAAGGTTGCTGGTGGCAAACAGAGGAAGAATTGGATGGCCAAGCAGATCAATTAGACCCCAAAGTCCTACAGCCATGTTATGGGTATGATGAATGATGTCATTTTGTACAAGGAAGGCAAAAGAAAATTAAGTATAAGCCAACTACCCAAGCTAAATGCATAGCACCAACTCCCAAGCCACCAAAACAAGATGTTATTGAACAACACAAAACCAGATTGAACCAAAAACAGTGAAATACTTGTTGTTTTCGGAAACTGGGAGTCTTTGTTTATTGTGATAGTGAAGTCAAATACCTCAAATATTAACACTGTAACAATACAGCTATCCATCAGGAAAAAGAAATCAAACAAACACAAAGTCATCTTCATCACCTGGTGGTGGATAGTGTGCTCGAATACAGCTAACAGTACAAGATGGAAGAACAACTCGTATTTCTTTCCCTATTACTCCCCAACGCCATCGTACTAGCTGACGGTATTCGACATGCCGAAAGACTTTGTGTTCGGGACCTTCATAGGCTCTACTTCCATACTCCTGTTTGTATTGTAACCAAGCAGCCTGTAAAACCCATCGATTTAAACAGACTACATGAAAACCAGGATTATCTGTTATGCAGTGATATGGCATGGTTGGCTTTTCGTGTAGGAAAACCTGATAATTTTTATAAGCGACATGCTCAATTTCATGGCAGCAAACGCATTCTTTCTCCACATCCATTATCTGGCAATGTTCGCATAAACACCTAACCATAACAAATGATTATGCTGGCTGTGATACACTTAAAGGTCAAGAAAACTTAATTTGCCAAATATAAACCAAAAAGGTACGGTGTTTTACCAGTCAAGGTTACCCAAACGTTCCTCATTGTCAATCGACATACGCTTGTCTTCTATGTTAGCCGATGATTCACAACTATTGCTGTTGGAATCTCGTCTTGGTTCGAGCTGATAGCCCAGGACATCGCCCGCTTGTAAAATATTCAAATGAAATTCGTCTAAACTCTCACCTGAGGAACTAGAACTGCTTGAATCCTATGAATTCTCCATTGAAGAACTTAAAACGTTGGAATTCGTTACAAACTCTATACAAAACACTTGAGAAGCGAAGCAACAACAAGCGTCGAAGCACGCAATGACGTCAAAAATGAGGGCGCTGACCGAATTCGTGTCTGCACTGGAAATAGCAAAATGGCGTTGAAATATGCAAAAATCGCGAACTTTGACGAGCGATTTCTGCTTTACTATAAAGAATTAGACCGAAATACTTCAGGAACAATCTGTTCAAGTTATAATCTTTCAAAAAAACCAAACTTGTTTTGGGAGTGGAGTTCCCCTTTGAACCGACCTCGGTAGGCAGGTTGGCTCGATCGCCTACATTCTTTCTAATGATAAAGCCTTTTGCTTGCTTTCTTTGTAACTTTCTCTCTACGTGGCGAATCCATTATAAATCATTTTGATGCCATACTCCGAGTAATTTAAATGAAACCCTTTCAACAATGTCTTCACCTATAACTTGAGTTGCGGTGGTGGTTCAATTAATTGCGTTGCTGAAGCATATCCACATATTTATAACTTTAGTCTTTTTAGGGTTAAGTTGCATTAAGTTATTAGCTGCATGCCCAGTCATCAACAGCATTTAGTGCTTCTTGCATGTTACTATTACTATCAATCTGGACAATATCATATTGAGTACAGTCACCAGCGTATTTACATGAACTCACCTCTAAGTCTGAGAATCCCGTCTATACCTGCCGCCTTCCTTGCATTCGTATATTTAAGTGAAAACTTAACTTGCCCAATAGATGGCATTGTAGGGATTTTATTTTTTAACAGCGATGAAACGTAATCTATTCCTGGTATATACCTTTATTTAATTTTTTAACGTTAATTGTTTTTGAACGTTTTCAATATGGTTGAACATGAATTGCTCCAAAATAAATTTGGAGTTGAAACACAGGTTATATATCAGCAAAAATGTTCTCCGTGTTTACCACACTTACCTTTGACGGGCATATTTAAACCTAAGAATGTAAATTTGTCCCTTTCCCTCACCAGATCAAGCCATACGTGAAGCCAAACAACATACTGCTTTATGTCCATCGCGAAAGCAACCACCCACCTGCAATCCTAAAGAATATCCCGATAGCAATCAACCAACGCCTTAATGAGACGTCGTCATGCCAAAAGTCTTTCGACGCAGTTGCACCAACTTACCAACAGGCCTTGCATAAAAGCGGATCAGTATAATTATATTCTCAAGTATGATAAACATTTGGGAGAAGGAATGCCAAAACCGAAGAATCGAGCTCGTAATGTAACATGGTATAACTCACCTTTTAGCAAGCACGTAGCAACTAATGTGGGACAAAAGTTTTTATCGATTGTCAGAGGAACATTCGCAAATGGTCACCCACTCAAGCAAATTTTTAATAAGAATACTTTAAAACTAAGCTATTCATGCATGCCCAACTTACAAACTAAGATCAGTAACCATAACAAGGCGTTATTACGGTAGACAAATGGGAAAAAGGAAGAAAATCAATCATGTAATTGCAGGGATAGGCTATCGTGTCCCCTGGGCGGAGAATGCTTAACAACAAATGTAATTTACCAAGCAACAGTGGAGACGGACAAAGGAAAAGAAACATGCATTGGATTAACGCAGAACAAGTTCAAAACCAGATACCCCAACCACTTAGCATCGTTTAGGGACAAAAACAAAATGAATGCGACGCAACTGAGCAAACCCATTTGGGAACAAAAGGACAAAGGCGTCAGCTATAAGTTGTGATGGAAAATTATCGCCAGAGCACAACCGCATACAAATGTAAGCAAGCGATGTAATTTATGCATCACTGAGGAATTTTATATAATTTGCAAACCCCATATGGGTACATTAAACAGTAGAAATGAACTTGCAAACAAATGCTGTCACGGAGGAAAGCTTTTGTTAAAGAACGTGTTGCGAACGAGTATATATAAGACCGAAGTTAGCTGGTACACTTTAGACCTGATGAGAGAGCACTCACTTTCTCACTTTGGAGTGGTTTCGAAACAAATTTGTAGTTTTTATGTGTAAATAGCCTTCTTAAACGTTGTATATATAAATATATATATATATATATATATATATATATATATATATATATATATATAATACAATTGAAGATAAAAAGTTAAAAACCGTTCGCTCGGTTACTCGAGTTTCACGCCTTTAAAAGCGATCATCAGACTAACATTCCTTATTATTTACAAAGCATTTATACCTAAAAAACATCCATAAAATATTTACATAAGTTGGATGCAAATTGCATAAGAGTTGGATAAAAATTGAATAAAAATTAGCATAAAAATTTGTTTTTGTGCCTACATGATGAATGTACACCCGTTTGCAAAAACGTTGGCCGCAGATAGATATATAGATAGATACCCGAAATCTAATTAGAATTGCATATGTTTTGCATGTAATGTGATTCAAATCCCATGCAAATGTATTAATATGCAATTCTAATTAGACTTCGAGTATCTATCTATCTATCTATCTACGGCCAACGTTTTTGCAAATGGGTGTATATATATATATATATATATATATATATATATATATATATATATATATATATATATATATATATAATATATATATAGGAATTATTGGCATACCAATAAATAATTTATTGCTTTCTGCACTTGAGACTTTATAATAAAGTAGATTAAATACTTTAGTTTGACGCGCAGGTAATTTCCCTGGAATTTTGATGACATATAGGTAACGTGTGGGAAAGCGGAGATGAGGGTCAGTATAGATAAAGAGCAGAATGTGCTGCCAATCCATTCTGCTCCTCGCTTCGACAAGGTCATTACAGATCAAATTTGAAATTTTTCACATTTCTTTGAACAGGTAACTATCTCCATATTTATTCTTATTAGAAATAATTTAGAATGTCTTTTGGCTTTCCCAATATTCTAATTTTGGGTCATTCTTTTGTCCGTCGCTTACGGGATGATTTAAAGGCTAATTTCGATTCCCGCGCATCCCAAAATTTCCATATTCCCGAATCGGGTTATGTCACTATGCTGGGTACAGGTAGCCGGACAGTTGAAAAAGTGATTCAATTCGATCTTTTTTCTGTCCGATCTGCCAAACCTGACATTATAATTCTCGAGTTGGGCACAAATGATCTGACTACACATGCCCCTGAGGTAGTAGGATCGAGGCTTGAGGAGCTCACTCGCCAACTTCGCGACGAATTTCACGTTCGCATAATTGGGGTCTGCCAGGTGATTGACCGCAACATCGCCAAAACGCGGGAATCTGATAGTGTTTTTAACACCAAGACCGCTATTTTGCACCAGTATTTGTCCGTGGTTCTTGCAGAGGAGCAGGGTATTTTTCTATGGGAACATCGGGAATTTTTTAATCCCGCCCGTGTTCTGTTATCCACGAACGGCGTTCATTGTAACGCACAAGGGCAATTGTAATATAGGAAACATGATACACGTAATATGCACAATGAACAATGCACAATGGGTTATTGAAAAGGGATATCATGTAGCGATATAGCACAGTATGATTAAGCACAAAACAGTTAGTTGATACGGGAGCACGGGAAGAGCACATTTCAAGCACCGAAGCACGAATAAAGAGTTATAAATATATGTGTGTGTTCTGCGAGTATCTGTAAAGAGCTGTCTCCCCAAACGACCCGACGATCCCGGACGTTAGAAGAGCCTAAACAAAGCCACACAAAAAGGGTCGTTTTACATTGGTGGAGATTGCGGGCGGATGCGCCGATAATCTGGTGAAGCCTGAAGCAAACCGAGGGAAGTGGTCGGAATCGAAGCGCTGGCGATCCACTGACAAGACAACCAACCGCCGTGGCAAGTGGCAGAGGTACGAGAATTTGCTCGTTTTTTATTCGCGTGTTTGCTTGAAAAGACAAAGAACCACATGTCGTGTCAGTCCAAACTTTCTGCCTCTCATATGTTTCCAATTCGTTGCTAAAACAGTGTTTATGTGCTGTATTTAAACGTTTATGTCGTGCGTTCATGTGTTTTGTTGTGTTTCGCATTGCGTCTAGTTGTAGACAAACCGATTGCGCTGTTTAAAACCGAAATTATAAAATTTTTTCATTGTGTCTCATCCGGACCGAGCCATCGCCCGGAGTCGCAGTCATGTTGCTGTCGTGCTTGAGTTTAATTGTTCGTTGGGGAATTCGGTCAATCAGTCAGACATGACTTCGCCCGAGGTTGCGGAAAAGTTATCCGACTTGCTAACGGCCATTGAGAAATCGGTAAAGTCAACTGAGGCTAACCAACGAACACTAACTGAAACAAACGACTTAGGCATTCGACACCACACCGACCTTGTCAAATTACAGCAGCAGCAACAAGCCCAACTGACAACCTTAATTTCGCAAAATTCCCTGCAAGTAGGATCAGCATTGCATCCGAAACCTTTTTGCGGGAGAACCACAGATGATATATTGTCATTTGTGAGCCACTTTGAGCGATTTTCAACGTTCTGTGGGTGGAACGATGAACAAAAGTTACGAGCCATACCGCTTTATCTCCAGGGCAATGCAAGTTCGTGGTATTCCAGTTTGCCCGAAATGTTTAAGTCGTACCAAGATCTAGTAAAAGCTCTAAAGGACCAATTTAGCAATCCTGCATCCGTCTGGCTTTGGCGACAGCAATTAGCCGCTCGAAAACAAGCCGACACAGAGGCTTTAGCTGATTATGCTTCCGACATAAGGGGCTTATGTAAACGCTTAGATCTAACCGACGGGGAAGCGATGCACCACCTCATCCAAGATCTACACCCCAACTATAAAAGCCATGTAATTTTAGGACAGCCAAAAAGTTTAGCAGAAGCTGAAAACTTGGCCAATCTAAAGGAGGCTGTGTCGATCAACACTCCAAATATTGCTCAGCAAAAACTGGAAGTACAACTCCAGTCAGATGCAAAAAGCTTAGAAGCCCTAGCCATTGCCCAGCAAAATAAGACAACACCTAGCTGATGTGGCCGCATATAGCATGTACCCAAGGCAAACCACTCCTAATCGACAGGATAATACCAACAACATAGGCAACATGAATCATTACCAGCAACAACACATGCAGGCAACACGCATCAGACGTAGGTCCGCTATATAATGCAAATGACATAGCCAAACTAGTTCAGGATGAAGTACGGCGTCAAACACGGTTTTCATCACACACAAATAGGCCATCAAATACAGGCGTAACTTCGTCACGCAACCGTCGCACTACAGATGAGATACCCATATGTAATAAATGCAACAAGGTGGGCCACATTGCGCGCAACTGTAGAAGTGCAGAGGAACGGCAATTCCCTTCCATGCCACGCCGATTTCCCCCTAGACAGCAGCCCAGTGTAAATTTACGCCCTGATGCACCGCCATTCGCCGCCCAACAAAGAGCCGGCAACCCATTTCGCCAGCAGGCGGGAAACTAATTGCGGCTTCTCTATACCGGGACGATAGGGAGGCGAAGTATTTAGAAAAGATTAATGAAATTAAATGTCTCGTAACGGATCACCATGATGATAATAACTTTTTTCGTGAAACTAATGATATTCCAGTTGCAACTTTAGTTAATTTGGAAATAGAAGAAAATAAACATGCCGAAACCCCAAGCCCCACAGTACATAAGAAAAATATAGGAACCATACATCCTGATCTTGGGGATATTGATTTTAGTTTATACGCAGACGAAACTGATAGTGTTTTATGCAAGGAAAATCTTCAAGCTAGCCAATCGATGCTAGAGTGTGATACATTGACGAAAGGTAATGCAGAAAATTCGAAAGTGACCGAGTCACAATATGTAAATGTACCACAGCATGTTGATATTGATGTTAGACAATCATTTTTTTCTGAGCATCGTACCATAGATGTACCAGTTTGCGATGACCTAGTAGACTTATCCCCATATGAAGACAAAGGAAATGAAATACAAGATCGCGACATTATTTTTAATCCGGATCTGGAAGGACTGGTATTTTCGGTTAGCTGGAAAACACAGACACTGACACACTGACACTGACACACTGACACTGACACGCTGACATGGAAAACGCTGACATGGAAAACGCTGACATGGAAAACGCTGACATGGAAAACGCTGACATTGGAAAACGCTGACATGGAAAACACTGACATGGAAAACAATGATATGGAAAACACTGACATGGAATGGTTACTCACTATTATACAATTATGCAAATGTATGGTTATTGCAATTGATCAAGTGAGATAATATTAAAAGGAAATTAATCAGTATATACTATACGTGTCATACTGTCGTGACGTAAGAAGCCTAACTGTTGGGCTACCAATGGTTCAACAGTTAAAACTAAGGTACTGTAGTACTCAAGCAAGTGAAGTACTGTCTCTGTATAGAAGGTGGTGTGTGATGACCCCCCTCTCGGATTTGAACTCCCTTCACATATTTTGTAATTGTATTGTGTCAATATTTTTTTCTTTTTTAGTTTGTGTCAATATTTTTTTCTTTTTTAGTTTATAAACTATACTAAATCCTCAAATTTGTTCTTTTTTCTATTTTTTGTGGGTAGCCGTTGCGCATGCGCGGCTTACCACTATGTAGTTGAAAAGTGTCTGTGGTCTGTGGGTCCGTCTGTTTGTCCGTCCATCTTCGGCCATAGTCGGACGTACGAAAGATGACGAACATACTCGCTCCCGCGTTCTTCGCTGCTTTCGGATTGATATAAATAAAAATCAAGATTTCATTTATATCGTTTGAATTTCGAAGGTTGTTGCATATAGTTGAAGGTAGTAGCGTTTTCCATGTCAGTGTCAGTGTGTCAGTGTGTGATTGTCTGTGTCAGTGTTTTCCAGCTAACCATGAAATCTTGATTTTTATTTATATCAATCCGAATGCAGCGAAGAACGCGCGAGCGAGTATGTTCGTCATCTTTCGTACGTCCGACTATGGCCGAAGATGGACGGACAAACAGACGGACCCACAGACACTTTTCAACTACATAGTGGTAAGCCGCGCATGCGCAACGGCTACCCACAAAAAATAGAAAAAAGAACAAATTTAAGGATTTAGTATAGTTTATAAACTAAAAATGAAAAAAATTTTGACACAAACTAAAAAAGAAAAAAATATTGACACAATACAATTATAAAATATGTGAAGGGAGTTCAAATCCGAGAGGGGGGTCATCACACACCACCTTCTATACAGAGACAGTACTTCACTTGCTTGAGTACTACAGTACCTTAGTTTTAACTGTTGAACCATTGGTAGCCCAACAGTTAGGCTTCTTACGTCACGACAGTATGACACGTAAAAAACGTATAGTATATACTGATTAATTTCCTTTCAATATTATCTCACTTGATCAATTGCAATAACCATACATTTGCATAATTGTATAATAGTGAGTAACCATTCCATGTCAGTGTTTTCCATGTCAGTGTTTTCCATGTCAGTGTTTTCCATGTCAGCGTTTTCCAATGTCAGCGTTTTCCATGTCAGCGTTTTCCATGTCAGCGTTTTCCATGTCAGCGTGTCAGTGTCAGTGTGTCAGTGTCTGTGTTTTCCAGCTAACCGGTATTTTCCATTTCTAACAGAAGTGACAATTATACTGACAAGCCTGTTCCTGAATTCCCTGTTGCATGCTCTATCGCCGTTCCTTTTGAGATACGTAATAATTGCCCTTTTGTATCTGGAAAAGTTTGTGATCTTTCGGTGTCATTTTTATGCGATACCGGCGCTGCTATTACCGCTCTAAGCTCCGCATTATTTGAACGACTGCCTAGCCTTACGAAACATCCGCCTAGTTCATTAATGCCGCAGTCTATTCGAACAGCTACCGGTGAAAGTGTTCCAATTACTGGTTTAGCGTTGGTACCATTTCAAGTTGGTAAATACAAGTACCCTTATCATGCCTACATTGTCGATAAATTGGCTTACGATGCAATAATAGGTGCCGACCTCTTAACCCACCATCAAGCTGTTATCAACTTCGACACTCGCGAATTGCAGCTTCCACCTCCCACGGACACACCACCGCCTTGTCCTATACCTGATTTTAATGTTGCTGTTTGCCGTTTTCCCCAGCGAATGATTAAGTTTAATAGATCAACTCCTTCCCTCTGGGCACGTTATAATTGGATTTTGAAGCACGATGGGGTCAGTCTTGTTTGTACTTTGTACCTAATGTCCTACATGCACACACAATACATAAATAGGCTTTTTTATGTGATGTACATGCATGTTATTTATGTTGATTGTTTCTGCATGTTTTGTTGTTGTCCGTTCCATGACACGACTAAGTTCTTCTTTGGTTCATGTCAAAATTCGAGTGCCATTGCGAATATTTGAGTAGTTGCCTGTTCTTGCCACAAAAGACATTTGGTAAGCGAAAAAGCCTTCACAAGAGACGATGACGTCATCCCGAAAGACATGCAGCTGGCTGAGAGATCAACCAATGAACAGAACAGTGATTGATGTGACACATGAGTACAACTACCTGGACTTAAGAAGAAATCTACGTCACACCCGTGGGAACAAACTGACTCCAATGAATAATTTTAAGAGAAAAACAATCGCTATATTCATTTAGTTTACCACGAAAACCAGGAGGTTTTTCACCTAAAGGAGGGAGATATGTAATATAGAAAACATGATACACGTAATATGCACAATGAACAATGCACAATGGGTTATTGAAAAGGGATATCATGTAGCGATATAGCACAGTATGATTAAGCACAAAACAGTTAGTTGATACATGAGCACGGGAAGAGCACATCTCAAGCACCGAAGCACGAATAAAGAGTTATAAATATATGTGTGTGTTCTGTGAGTATTTGTAAAGAGCTGTCTCCCCAAACGACCCGACGATCCCGGACGTTAGAAAAGCCTAAACGAAGCCACACAAAAAGAGTCGTTTTACACAATATTGTTTGTATAGGAGCTATCGCGGGGCTATTTTGAAAGCTCTGGCACTGTTGTATGTAATATATTATATTATATATGTGTGTATATGTTTTTCTGTATATCTCTTACTACGCATACTCCGCATTTTTTATTTGTCGTTTATCATACGTTTGACTTACCCAATATGGGCTAGAGCAACATGACTGTTTACAGATGCCCACGTTGAGATTTCAACATTGGGTTTTTTGCTGCGCAGGACGAGTTCATGATTTTACTTGTTATATATGCGTTGTGTGGTTTGTGATGTTTGTCATGCTGATGTAGTTTTATGCATATATCGCTCGTTCGTTCTGTGTAGGAAAAAATGCATGTCTACGTGGGTAGGGTGTTTTAAGTTTCCGGATGCCCACAGTTGAAGTCAATATATTGTGGGATGGTGCGGCATGTTGTTTTCAGATTGCCCGATAATTTTTAGTATTTGCAGCATCACGGGATAATCAAATGCAGCTAACCTCGTTGTATGCCATGATTATTTCGCTGATTATTGATTATTGATTATTGCCATGATTTTTGCTGATTTTGCAAGTCTGTCGTGGATACCTTGTCATGACGGGGTGGGGTTTGTCTCCTTTACCCAAGGAGCCTTTTGGGTTTTAAATTAGCCCCACCTTTTCTGTGCAAATTGTTTAGTAATTGAATTTATTGTTTGTTGAATAATAATTAATTTGTTGTTAGGTAAAAATCAATAAATCGGCATGTGCGTTAGACAATTACCCACATTGCAAAAATTATTCCAACTCTGTGTCTGAGTTGTTTTTGTACGAGAACTAGAACACAGAAAACAGAGCTCGTCATGACAAGGTATCTTTTAGATATGAAGGGAAGCGATAAAGGAATTATTGGCATACCAATAAAGAATCTATTGCTTCCTGCGCTTGAGACTTTATATAATAAAGTAGATTCAATACTTTAGTTTGACGCGCAGGTAATTTCCTTGGAATTCTGATGACATATAGGTAACGTGTGAGAAAATGGAGATGAGGGTCAGTATAGATAAAGAGCAGAATGTGCTGCCAATTCATTCTGCTCCTCGCTTCGACAAGGTCATTACAAATCGAATTTGAACCCGCCCTCCTCCCCGTTTTCTCACGCGAGCTTAATGTAAAGGTATATTAGTATATTCAGTAGGGTGTTTAAATTAGCCCCACCTTTTCTGTGCAAATTGTTTAGTAATTGAATTTATTGCTTGTTGATTAATAATTAATTTGTTGTTAGGTAAAAATTAATAAATCGGCATGTGCGTTAGACAATTACGCACATTGCCAAAATTATTCCAACTCTGTGTCTGAGTTGTTTTTGTACGAGATCTACAACACAGAAAACAGAGCTCATCATGACAAGGTATCTTTTAGATATGAAGTGAAGCGATATATATATATATATATATAGAATTGCATATGATTACATTTGCATGGGATTTCAATCCTATTACACAACATGTGCAATTCTAATTAGATTTCGGGTTTCTATCTATCTATCTATCTATCTGCGGCCAACGTTTTTGCAAATGGGTATATATATATATATATATATATATATATATATATATATATATATATATATATATATATATATATATATATATATATATATATAGATATATAGATATATAGATATATAGATATATAGATATATAGATATATATATATTATTTTTTTTTTTTCTCTTTTATATATATATATATATATATATAATATATATATATATATATAATATATAATTATATATTATATATATACACCCATTTGCAAAAACGTTGGCCGCAGATAGATAGATAGATAGATAATCGAAGTCTAATTAGAATTGCATATGAATACATTTGCATGGGATTTTAATCATATTACACAACATATGCAATTCTAATTAGGTTTCGGGTATCTATCTATATATCTATCTGCGGCCAACGTTTTTGCAAACGGGTGTATATATATATATATATATATATATATATATATATATATATATATATATATATATATATATACACCCATTTGCAAAAACGTTGGCCGCAGATAGATATATAGATAGATACTCGAAATCTAATTATAATTGCATATGTTATGTAATATTATAGAAATCCCATGCAAATGTAATCATATGCAATTCTAATTAGACTTCGAGTATCTATCTAATTATCTATCTGCGGCCAACGTTTTTGCAAATGGGTGTATATATATAATATATATATATATATATATATATATATATATATATATATAAATATATATATATATATATATATATATATATATATATAATAATATATATATATATATTTTTGCAAAAACGTTGGCTATATATATATATATATATATATATATATATATATATATATATATATATATATATATATATATATATATATATATATATATATACCCATTTGCAAAAACGTTGGCCGCAGATAGATAGATAATAGATAGATACTCGAAGTCTAATTAGAATTGCATATGATTACATTTGCATGGGATTTCAATCATATTACACAACATATGCATTTCTAATAAGATTTCGAGTGTCTATTTATCTATCTATCTGCGGCAAACGTTTTTGCAAGTGGGTGTATATATATACAGGGTGTATCAAAAAAAATGTCCCAAATGTAAAATTTCCGTTTTGCAGGATATTTTGCAGAATTTGGCAAATTTTTGTGTTCCTAGAGATAGTTAAGACTTATCTGGTATACCTAGGCCAAGTTTGGTTTTTCATTAACAAAATTATGTTACCGGGGGGGTGGTTCCTTTTCACTGATGTTGAGAGGGCTTGCGCGCGAAAATGTGAAGCTGAAATTGAGATATTATTTAGCTGTCTAAAAGTAGGAAAGCTTTTTAATAAACTGTCAACGAAAATAATTTCAGGAAAAATAATGCAAACTGGGAGCAACGCGCGAACCCTAAAAGTGACAAATATTTCATTGCGCGCAGTGGATTAAATGCATGGTTGATTTTAGCGTGACCGACCTCATGCAAGGCTGTGCAAATGAATAAATTAAAGCGAGAAATTGAACAAGAAGACAAAGCGATTTAATAATAAGATTCTTATTCTTGATGTTAATCCTCAACATTTCCACCATTTCTTTCTAAGCAAACTGCGGCTCGTCCGAGCATGGTAAACACTGAACGGCGAACCACATTTGTCTGTCCTGTCTCAAATTATCCATTTCGTTCGAAATTCTTTCTTGCAAATCGCCTACGCTACCACCGGCAAATCTAGGCGAATGGACAGACAAATGGTTCGCTGTTCAGTGCTTAGTATGCTCAGACAAGAAGCAGTTTGCTTAGAATGAAATGGTGGAGATGCTGAGGATTAACATCACGAATAAATCGCTTTGTTTTTGTGTTCAGTTTCTCGCTTTAATTTATTCATTTGCCCAGCCTTACATGAGATCGGTCACGCTAAAATCAACCATGCATTTATTCCACTGCGCGCAATGAAATATTTGTCACCTTTAGAGGTCGCGCGTTGCTCCCAGTATGCATTATTTTTCCTGAAACTTTGACAGTTTATTAAAAAGCTTTCCTACTTTTAGACAGTTAAATAATATCTCAATTTCAGCTTCACATTTTCGCGCGCAAGCCCTCTCAATATCAGTGGAAAGGAACCACCCCCCCGGTAACATAATTTTGTTAATGAAAAACCAAACTTGGCCTAGGTATATACATATATATATATATATATATATATATATATATATATTTATAACATTTATAGGAAATTGGTTTCTTGGAAGGAGACTATAAAGACAGGAAAAATATTGATCTGAACGACTATGGACGTGTTTTTCTCGGCATGTGCTTCTTTCCCGCACTTATGACATTTATCTTTTGTTACATATTTTGGCGTTCAAACCCTCAAAGCGAAAATTTAATGGCCATCTTTTTGAATAGCATAATCAGTAAAAAAATTATCGACCAAAGATTGACGTTTCTTGTCTGCAACAGAAAACTGACATCTGACAAAACAAAATATTTTATGTTCAGTTCACTTCTAGTCATTACTTTGTGCGTTCAGCTATTTTGTCTTCACGCTTTTGTGAACGTGACGTATGACTGTAATGAAAGCCCAGACATCGATTGTTTCAAGAAGAAAGACGAAGGGAAATTGACTGACACATTTGCTTAAGACGAATCGCCTGTCAACTGTTCAATAATATCAAGTAATGTTTTCGTGATTTGCTACCGTGTCACGATTTTTGACGCTGAGAGAGCTTTTATTGCCGCAGCAGCTGCATACCTGCTATTAAAGGTGCTCAATTTTGGCTTCCTGGTCATTTCCCTCATAATGCTACAGGCAGCAAAGAGATGGAAGGAAACAGCAAAGATGGTATGCTTTAGACTAGGAGTCGGGCTTACAATTAACATCATCATACTTGTTCCACTAATTTTGAGAATCTTTTTGGGCGAGGTTGAATCAGCATTTCGAAAGGTGTCATACACATTACTGGTGCAATGCGTGTTTGTTGCCCTATGCATGCTCAATTTTTTAAACATCCCATGGGAAGAATTCAGTGATAGTGAAGAATATTTTGACAACGCATCGTTACCAATCAACAATGTTGCAGACATCGAAATGGCTGTCCGAAATGAACGGTCCTCTCCAGATACTATAGGGATAGAATGAAACCATTAATTATCTCGCGTTGCAACGCTATGCGCGCATAGTTCCTGGGTCGCCTACTAATACGATCAGTACCGCCTGCCTGCATGTGCGGGCAGCTGCATTGCCTGTTTTCACACTAGAGACGCTTGATGCATCTGGACGTAATATATTTTGTATGGTTATTTGACTTCAGTGTAAAGACGGAAAACAAACGCATTATCCGTCTGGACGATTACCCTTGGTTATGCGTATCTATATGACGAAAAACTGAATATTAATCATCTGGACGTATGCGCCTGTTGTGAATATTTATACTGAAGATGAATAACCAGTGTGTAAATCTCTAGTGTAAAAACTGCCAATTTGTTAAATAATGTTGTTTGCAATGTGCTATTCTATATTAACCAAATAACCCTCGGCAGTCGGCACAAGCAACGCGAGGTTAATGTCTAGCGGGCACCTTGTCGAAATATGTAAAAATAATTATAACAAAATAAATATAACCTAAAATTATAGGCTATATAATAAATACAACATAAAATTAATACAACATAAAAACTTTAAGACATCTTCAGATAAGTGAAATTCATTCCACTTTTAGTTGCACTATATAATTTAAAATATTTTATTCGTTTCTAAAATATTCGTCCTTTGCGGCTAGCTTATTCACTAATTTGACAAATTAATTCACAGTAAGTATACTGTGCAGAAATAACCGCAACAAGACGACGCAAGGGAAAAGATACGATCGCGTTTGCCATTCGTTTTTGATCAGAATGGTATGAACTGCTGAGAACAACAACACAATAATCAAATCCAAAAAATCTTAAGAAATGTCTGTGAGGGTTAGGACGAGAAGATTGGGTGGAGATATGGATTTATGTTTTCGAGTCAAAAACAATACCTTATATTTAATAATTGTTTGCAATTCCTTACAACAGTTAAGCCGTATATAAATATAATCATTTTATATATACAACTTATACAATATATACCTTATTAGCGAAATAGAATAGCTAGGACGAAAGGACTTAAAAGACATCCCTATATATAGATAAGTAAAATTTATTCTACATTAATATTTAGTCGACTGTAATCACTGCCTGAATTTAATAATCCAAAAACAACATTCGACGTTCACTGCTTGGTTATTTCACCGGTTTCACATGTTCTAAAACGCTTGAAGCATGGGTTCTAAATTTTAGAACGACGCAATTAATAAGCGTCGCCAGATTATAATCTAAATAATCTAAGCGACGCTTTCGTTAGTTCAGTGTTAGTTACCAGGACCGGCGGGAAGGTAAATAACAACATGGCGGCTTGCCGAAGTGCTATGTCATCCACATCACAGCGTCCTAGCGCTTTAAAGCGGCGAAAATCAGTGTTTTGAGTCAGTGGCGTAGGAAGGGGGGGGGCACTGGGGGCACGTGCCCCCCCAAGATTTTTCAAGGGACCAAAAGTGCCCTTTTTGGGAAAAAAAATGCCTTTTTGGGAAACGAAAAGAAAGAAAAAAAGTATCTACTATTTCCCATTAATCCTTAAATTGAGAGGGATTTGCGGCCATTTCAGAGGCCTATATCTCAAAATTTTCTCGGGGGAGCATGCCCCCGGACCCCCCTAGCAGTACGAAGCCCAAGAAATACGAAAAATGTTCTGCTGTCGGCGGTCCCTGAATCAAGCCGTCCCTATATATATATATATTTTTATTAACCATTTTAACCGTCATTTTTATTAACCAAAAGTGCCCCTAGAAGCTGGTGCCCCCCCAACCTCTGGATGCTTCCTACGCCCTTGTTTTGAGTGTTTCAACGTCGGGAAAAAAAATCAAGAAAAAGCTTTTCTTTAAAAGTTCGGAGAAATACAATTAGTGACAGAAGTGTTGATAGAAAATATGGCCAAGGAGAGTTAGATTCAGCGGTGGATATTAATATAAATCAAGGCACATTTGGACAGCAAATATTTGACGAGTCAGATCAGGAGGGCCCTGTAACGTCTCAACACCATAAACGGAGATTTAAAGAGTTCAGTAGCTGGGGAAATATTCGGGAAGAACTGTTAAACGCCCGAATTGAGACAGAGGCCGAGGGGTTTTTTAGCAACCAGAAATGTTGTGAATGTGGGCAAAATCAGGTTGATGTTCGTTGTAACGAATGTGGCATTGAGCAGTATTTCTGCCTATTATATGTGCTGAAAATATTCACGGGCGACGAAATTATTTTACATGTTTTGGAAAAGCTTCAGGTAAATGCAATTCATACTTTATTTTCATGTAGAAAATAAGTAAATGTTTATAGCAAAACACCATGCAGTCCAGAAAAAGAGGATAGAGTGTAATTTTTGTTTTCTTTTATATGTAGGATGAAAACATTGTGCCATTTTTTGTCAATCAGGTTGTCATTGGAAGAGAGCATCAAAAAAACTGTCCATCAGCCCAACCTAGATGGATCAGTTTGGTAATTAATTTCCTTTGTATAAACACATATACACTTGTAAGAGTTGTTGTTATTGTTAAAGGAGTTTCCATACATCTCAGGATGGAGTTTATCCATGAAATTCAAACATGATTTAGATTGAATAATTAGTTGTCAATTCTGTATGATATTTAGGTTGCCAACATCATAAGCAGCTACAGTTTGTGATTGTGAGAAGGATGCTGTAACATTGATGAAAATGAAGTTATGGCCAGGAAGTGCAACAAGACCAACTCTTGCTTTCCATGTTCAATTAATGGAGCTGGTTTGAACTCTTATATTAGAGTGTCATGTTTCCCTTAAAAATTGTTTTGTGATGCGCTAGGAATTTTTTCCAAAAAATCAACTCTTCCAAAATGGGTAAAGTATTGTTGTTTGTTTAAACATGAATTATCATTGCTACTAGAGGCTCACATTAGACTTCCACCACTGTGACCATTATATTAAAAAACATAACATACACATATTTTATTAATGGCTCACCAGATCACAATTTTTTGGCAGGTAAACAATATCTACAATTTCAGGTTTGATTTAGAGCTGTATTACCTGTATATAGACATATAGTAAACATTGTCTTTGCACAAATGGTGTTGTAAAAAATAGTTTGCAAGTAACTTGAATTTCTTCTTATAGGAAGGGGAATCTGGTATTCTTATAGAATCTATGGATGCATGTTTTGGTTTGGTGCGAAAAAAGTCTGCTGCCAAATGTATTCTTCCCCCCACGGCATCAACTGACTATGTTCGCAAATCAAACTGATGTTGATGAATTTGTTGAAATTTATACATCCAATGCCAAAAAAGCTGATACAGTAAGTATGCAATTTGAACCAATAATCTTGAACAACTGAAAGTGTTTTTATTAAGTCTTTTTCTATTATTTAGAGCTGCAATGAGTTTAAGGCTGGGGAAGTTAACAGTATGCTTCGGTCCAAAGGAAAAAATAGATTATATGATGAGAAAGGTGTTTTTGGTCGTGCATGTATGCAGACATGATTCTCCAAAAGGCTTTATAAATATCAAACATGGTGAAAGGTACAGTAATGTGTGTACAAATTGCGCATATATGTTTCACATGTTAATAGTTAATCATTTTACAGAATTGCATACTCTGTACATGACCTAGAGCGAGTAATCAGGACTTCAGATGAAAATTGCAAGATTAGAATGACATATGATATTGCTTGCACATTGGTAGCACATTTAAGGTAAACAAATGTACTAGTAAAACTAATTGAATTCTTATACCTGACTGTTTTTCCAACAAATTCGATTTTATTTAGCAAACAACTAAAAACATTTCAAATTTTCAATGCATTTTTGCTAAGTTGCATTATTGGGACATATATTTTGGCAAATCAAAAATGTATATGCAGTATGGTATTTCTTTAAAAAATTCAAGACAAGATATTTTGGACCGCATTGGGTTTGCAATACCTATTTTTCATTGCTATGGCCATAAGTCATCATGCCAGGTGATTTTATTTGTTCTTTAACCACTAGTCTCTACTAATGTAATTAATGGTAAATAGCAAGGCTTTGATTAAACCAACAGCTTTATTACTTCAAAGATTATAAAGAAGACTGCCACTATATAGTATCGCTGATAATATTGTTAATGTACTTCATGAAGTTCATACTTTACCTACCTGTTGAACTTCAATATTTGAACCTCTCAGGTAGAATTTAGTCCAAGACGGCAAGAAGGGTATGGCCTGACAGATGGTGAAGGCATTGAAAGGCTGTGGTCTTACCTAAGACGACGAACAGATGTGCTAACTGATGCTTTGTTACATTATGGTGCTCGTCAGCTTCGAAATTTCGGTATAGAATTGTCTTTAGGAAAAATAAGTGTGTAAAATAATTTTAATGTGCAACAATTGTATTGTTCATGACCTTCATTGCAAGCGAAACTTAAAAGGTGCTCAAGTATAATAGTGCATACATTGTCGCAAATACAAGAACTATTTTCCAAATTGCCAGGTAATTTAAATAAAGCCTTTATATTAGTGTACTGACTAAGTAGTATAGAGAAGGGGGGTTCTGGAGCAGGCGGTGCCGATGACGTCGTCGAATCTTAAATATTTTAATTTATTCAGGTAATTTTAATATAATAATTTTCTTGTATGATTGCATGGCGACTTTAGTAATTATAATAACTTGTAGGTACACCACGTAAGTATTAAATACTGCAAAGCTTTCGGTCCGTTAACCCGGACCTTCATCAGTGCAATTACTTGAATACACGTTTGCGCGTCACTTAAATATCATGTTAGTCGTGATTAGTTTGCTCGCGCTATTAATTAAACGGTTCATTTTTAAGTTCTAATTAATGCGCGCGCCCTAGACAAGTATTTGACTAAGAGGACACCGAAAAGAGCACGCCAGTACTATTAAGTGGCTTTCCTCTTGGACGATAGTTTGATGTTATTAAATTTTCAATAGATTCTCTCATTTTACGAGAGACAGTAAACTTATCGTTTGCTAAAATGGTAGCATCGTTCCATTTAATGCGATGATCATAAGTCCATGCATGGTGAGCTACTGCAGACTTATCCAGTTTACCTTTCTCGCAGTTCGTCTTATGTTCTTTAAGACGTATTGAGAGATTTCTACCGGTCTCTCCAATGTAAACCAAACCACATTCACATGGAATGCGGTACACACCAGGTTTCTGTTGTTCATCGACGCCATCCTTGTGTGTGTAAAGAGCGCGAAATAATTTGTTATTGCTAGAATGGTAAACTTGTATTCCAACTTCTTTTAAAATCCTAACGATTTTATATGAAGCTGGGCCAATATATGGTAAACAGACAGAGGATAGATATTCCGTGTCTTGCCTCTGTCTTTGCTGTTCATTCATAGCATGTTCTATGAATTTCTTAGGATAACCATTCATGTGCAGAACTAACATGATATGACTAATATTCATTATGACTAATATTCATCATATGATATTCATCACGACTAACATGATATTTAAGTGACGCGCAAACGTGTATTCAAGTAATTGCACTGATGAAGGTCCGGGTTAACGGACCGAAAGCTTTGCAGTATTTAATACTTACGTGGTGTACCTACAAGTTATTATAATTACTAAAGTCGCCATGCAATCATACAAGAAAATTATTACAGAACTCTATGGAGAGTATTTTCATAAATCATTTAAACGACTTGACCGGCTTTCACAACAACGCTCAAGATTAATCAACAACTTAACCTTCCTGAAAAGGTGTCGAGACAACGAAGTTGTTCCGAAAGGTTTGCGTATGTTTAATTGTTTCCATACTAAGCATGCAGGCAAAATCTTGAAGAAAGCCGAGTTGGCACTGTTACGAGAAAGAATTGCTTGGACGCGTAAACAACTAAGCGGAGTGGATGACAACATCGCTACTCTTACAGAAGAACTTTGGTTAACTTTTGAGAAACATTTTGCTGTTGCAAAAAGAATGATAGATGCTTCTTTTACGCGTACCTTTAATAAAGCTCGCTCAACACAGATCGCCAAATACACAAGATTGACGTCCGAAAGATCAAAAGATAAAAGAAGACAAGAAGATTTGGCTGTTGACACTCTAAGACGCACTGTTGTTAACCAAAGTGCGCGAAAACTTATGCCGGTTGAAGAAGAAGTCTTGGCATTGGGTTTAAATTTCGCTGTTGTACCACACAAGATTCCTAAAGAAGAAATCGTTCAACATCTGGAACCAAAGTTGAATCATCTCAGAGATGATATAGCATCCAACATTCGTGTTAAAGTAACTGAGGTCTTGCGACGTACAACTTTACCCAAGTCTAATCTGTGACCTTCCACGGGAAAACGTACGTTAACGATATTTCGTTGAAACGGCAAAACGAACGGATAACGAACGGGTAGTGAACGATTTGTCATAACGTTTCAACGAACCCAAAAAACGTTTTGACGAATTCAGCTAAAAAAGTGAACGTTTAAAGTCGAGAATACGAACGGATAAATAAACGTTCAATCTGAAGCCGTTTGAACGTTTTATCTTTATGAACGGTTTTAACGATCTAGTCTGAACGCCTGTTGCGCGTATGATTGACGCAAGATATTATTGACTAATTAAAAGAATAGGAAATACTTTCAAACACGTAACATGTGTTGGCGCAAATATGCGTGTACATAAAAAGCTATACCTTCATTTTAATGCTTAACTAAAATTATTAGCTATACTACCTAAATCACAATATTATATACTTTATATACATATATACATTTGCATTTTGCATCAAAATTCGGGTTTATTCGTTAGAAAGCCTTCAGTTATTAGTACAAATTATCATCGTTATGTCGAATTAATCAATGCATCATCTGCAACTATACCCATCAAAATATTCAGCGCGTGTTTATTTGCAACAACGTTACAGATGTTGTAAATCTCTCCACGGACAAACTATATGTATGGGTGGTTAAGGACATATAAACACATCATGCATGCATCCGTTTTATTAACACGGCTCTAAACCGAGAGTAAACGAAGATTGCCATAAAATGGCCTGGCTTCGATAATAATATCATAGGCAATGTCATCGGTCACCGTCTCAGTTTGGTTGAGTTTCAGCTACTGGATACATATTTTATGTTAAACTAAACACAAGAGATTCCATTGTACACTTTTACTTGTACTCTTTGACGCGCAAACGACTAAATTAATTAGCGCAAGGATCAAGTTGTTTACAGATGATAACCAGACATTAATAACAGTTATACAGAATATCGCATACGGAAAGTTCGTTTGTATGCGAACCAGCGTAGTAACGTGTGCTTGCATGCTGTCAAAACTTATTTGGTATCAATAGCCTACTACATTAAATATCCAAACCATTTATGCACGTGAAAATCCACATTTAAATTTCAGCAATGCATTGCGCGGTAATAAAATATTTAAAATATAAGCTTGAATATTTACCTAGTGCACACAATATGTTCCGTGCGGCAATAGCCTCTAGCTGCGGTCAAGCTTGTCGCGGAATGTCGCCTGTCACATACACAGTACTGTCAGTAGCAACTAAGGGCATCATTATACCTTAAGAATATTTTAAAATATGATAATAATCTATTTTATCGACTGCATGCACCATCGCCATATTTTGTTCGCAAAGCTAAAGCTGCAATGTCCTTATTTCTGCCGCCATATTTTTTCATATAAGTGATATGTTTTGTGACCATACGATGACGTTTGCATGTGTTATGACTTATGAACCAGTATATCGCTAATTAATACTTGTGATATTAAATTAGCTAACTAAATTCTTGGTGGTCACTATATTCATCAGGAAATATTTTATTTCCCCCCAAATATTCGACCATCTACATAGTTAACTGTGTAAATACTTATGCTAGCTGCATGAGCCTAACAATAGTGACCTAAAGAAATAGAACGCGTAAATTAATGGGATAATTTTCGAAATCTTCATTTCAAACGATCGCGGCAATCCGCAATCCTGAAGGTCCGAAAATCCGCCCTGCAAAGCAACTTAATACTCAACCCCGGCAGCAAGAAAAATTGCACACTATTTTCACTAAAGCATATAGCAATAGCAGACGGCCCATATAGAAACCGTGTTTTTAAATCACAAAGAGTGCAAATAATTTTCTGCAAAGCATATAGCAATGCTGACGCCCATATAGAAACGACAATGCCAAACGCATGCACAGGGGAGTTTATACTCACCATTTTAAGAAACAAACGATCCTCAACATCTTCGAGACATCTACTTGTGACACAATTTGTGCCTCCTGCTTACAGTAAAATTAACTAATCAAGATTAATTAAGACATGCATGAAAGCATTAATCCATTTTGTCTGGCGAAATCTTTTTATATCATATAATATATATATTTCGAGGTAGCATCTACCCTTTTTTTATGAAAAATGTCAGCAAAGTTTGTAAACAATTGTTGTTTCAATGTAAGTAAATGCATCCTATAAATTGTAACCACCAAGCTAACAACTACTCTAACCTCAGCCAAGCCATTTTAAGGTCTGGCAACCTTTCATGTCATGTTTATTCGGAATGATTGGATGATCGTGGCCCAACTTGATTTCACCGGCCATGATAAGCAATCTAAAGGGTTATATTGCAGTGCGCATTTATATCCGAATACATTTTACTCGCGTTAACATATACATAAAATGCAATTGAGAACGCCTTGTTATATACAATTGCATGATCATCTATATGAAATCTTACTTCGAATGCGTGTCATATTTCGATATATGCATGGATCAATAGAGAGCTACAGTTTAGCCAAGCAAACACACTCAAGAAAAAATACCTTAAATCGAGCCAACCGTCATACGAATTCTGTTGATGATCTCATTGATAAGCCGGATTTCAATGCTTGGAGGAAAATAATTGCAAGTGCGCCTAATAAAGTGGCCCAGTCATGACTTTCCTTATATCATAGCTAATGTTTCATTTAGTGTTCATACCTGGTATTAACCTTTATATATGCACGCGTTAAAACGCCTTGACTTCTCCATAGATGCTAATATCCACCGAGTATTTGGGACAGTCTTCGCGAAATTATTGGTAAAGATCTTTACCCGCGCGCTCATGCACGCATAAACAGTTGATAGGCGCCATTTCAAATTTGCTCATTTTGCCGCTCTAGCTGGCAGGCGTTCAAGTGCAATGACCATGCATAATTGCAATTTAATATCCGGAATGTAATTTCCCAATAAAGGAGCCCAAATCAAAATTAGTTAAAATTTTCCTGTTTCCCAACAGCTGATATGTTGTCCAAGCAAGATAAATTCCAATGCTCCTTTTCTGATGAATTATATATAGCGAAATATATGTAGCAAAATATCTGAAAGGTCAAACTTAAATGTTTGTAAACGTTAGCTTGGCAACTTGCCCTTTAGGGGCATGTCAGCCCAGTTGTGCGCAAGGAAGGACTGCACGCACTTTAAAACATAGCGCAAAACTCAACCTCACAAAACACGGAATTTTTTTTGTAATAAACAATGTCACACAATGAACATCATTGATATAGGTTCATTACTTTCATACAGTCTCTATCATTTATACGATTTGAGTCTTTTCCGCGTTCCACGTTTCCGATTCGAGGAGCAAGTCGAGAGAAATCAAATTACAACCAAAATATACACGGGGAGTGAATTGTGCTGAAATGTGCACATATCAATATATATGAAGTATTTTTTTGTGAATTAAGAGTCTAAATAAATATTTACAATGCATGAGTTATATTTATGCCATAAGTTATATTTATGCAATTGCCACCTTTCAACATGCCAGCAACGATCGAGCCAGATGGCTTAGATCTGGGGAGACAAAGATACCTTTTTAAGGAAATAAGACAATTTTGTAAGCGGGGCACTGAGGATCTTGTTGCTCCGGCTCCAGTTTTAGACTAGATGCACGTACATATTTAAATTGCTATGATATTCATGCAGTGGCGAAACGAACAGAGCCGAGGATGGGGTCTTGAGCTATACTTGGTACTGCGGGGTCCCTTAATTCGCTGTTTGTCATAAATCACGTTTTGCTTATACTATGATGTTTCGTTATCTATCCTGGCCCCAATAAATGGGGATCTCTTAGTTCTCCGCGTCGTAACCCTACCGAACGCGCGTTGGGTCACTGTATTTATGTCTTCAAATATTAGCTAGGGTATTTCAATTGTTGTATAATTTGTAGCTATGTCAGACTGCATTAAAAACAACGAATTTCAAGCTAGATAAGTTTATCAGATGTAAATAAATTAGCTAAATACACATGGTTCAAAAGTACGATATTAATATGTAACACGCAAAATCCCTCAATTCATTTTAAAATCTGGTTTTGTCTGTTTACATACATTTAGAGACTTCCGACAATTATGCAACCTAATTAGCACCTTGCCAAGGCATATTATGGCTCGTAAATGCTAATATATTGCTTGCGACGTTATTTGTGCGCGCGGTGAAATTTGGCTTATGGAAGCTACAGAAGTATAGTAAAGCACAAACTCTAACCATTTAGTGCATTACCGAAATTCAAAAGACGATAAATTTTTGAAAGAAAGCTTACGACGTGAAATTTGACGCTAATGAAATAATTGCATGCACTGAATGTTAATAGCCTTCATGTCTGCATGATCATGACGCTAAGCATGAACCATAACATGAAGCGCACAAAATAGCATTCGCGATTAGGCTAAAGGGATATTTCCTTTACAAGCCTTCTACTAAGGAACTAAATACGTTTCTGGGAGTATTTCTGTGTAGCACATTCTGCGCTTTCTTCTACAAAGTTGTAACATTGCAAATGTTTAATCTAATATGTTGAACCAAATCCAATGCGATTGAACGAAATTCCGGCAAACGTTTCAACGAACGGTAAATCAAACGGTTGAACGCTTTTAGACCAATTTTCAAACGTTTTTTCCTAAGCATTCGAACGGGCAATTTCGAACGATGAACGATCTCGAAAATCGTTTCAACGAACGCTTCAAGCGTTTGAACGGCAAACGAACGGATAACGAACGATATTTTCGAACGAACGAAATAGCGTTAACGTATGTTTTCCCGTGGAAGGTCACATCCAAGGAGCAGAAGGATGCAGTGAGGAACCTAAGGGCAGATAAGTCTATACATATTTTAAAGGCTGATAAGGGTAATGCTACGGTTTTATTAAATCGTGCAGAGTACGAAAGTAAAATCCATGCTCTTCTTGAAACTCCAACATATAAAGAGCTAAAACGTGATCCTACAGCCAATATTGAACGTAAAGTATGTTCTAAACTATCTGAACTTAGGAAATCAGGTATTTTGTCTCAAAACCTTCATGATTATTTGAGACCTTCATGTAGTGTGTGCCCAAAAATTTTATGGTTTACCCAAAATACATAAATCAGGTGTACCTCTTAGGCCTATAGTTGCATCCCAAGGTTCACCGACTTATAATTTAGCTAAATATCTTGCTAGAATTTTAAAACCAGTTGTTGGTCAAACTGAACATCATGTAGTTAATTCTAAAGAATTTGTTACGAATATGCAAGATGTTAGATTAGGTAAAAATGAAATTCTTGTCAGTTTCGACGTAGTTAGTTTATTTACTAATGTACCAGTAGATGAGGCGTGTAACATTGCGAAAGACAGGCTGCTTTCAGATGATACCCTCTCTAAAAGGACTAGCCTTTCTCCTGAGAGTATATATGAACTACTGAAATTGTGCCTGAATACAACTAGTTTTCAGTGGCGGGAGAAATACTACGAGCAAACTCATGGTGCTCCTATGGGTAGTCCCTTATCACCAGTTATGGCTAATTTATTCATGGAAGAATTTGAAAAGAAAGCTATAGCTACAGCATGTTTAAAACCTGGTTTCTGGTTTAGATATGTAGATGACACATTAAGTAGTTGGTCGCATGGTTTAGAAAATTTGAATAAATTTTTAGATCACATTAATAGTATACACCCTTCAATTAAATTCACATTAGAAATACAGAAAGATAACTCTATATCTTTCTTAGATATCTTATTTGATGTAAAAGAGAACGGGACTCTGGGCCATAAAGTTTATAGAAAACCAACACACACTGACAGATATCTGAATTATAGTTCATTTCACCATCCTAGCATTAAAAGATCAGTATGCAAAACATTAATCAACCGTGCCAAAACAATTTGTGATTCAAATAGCATTGACTCAGAGTTAAAGCATTTGAAGGATGTTCTGCACATGAATGGTTATCCTAAGAAATTCATAGAACATGCTATGAATGAACAGCAAAGACAGAGGCAAGACACGGAATATCTATCCTCTGTCTGTTTACCATATATTGGCCCAGCTTCATATAAAATCGTTAGGATTTTAAAAGAAGTTGGAATACAAGTTTACCATTCTAGCAATAACAAATTGTTTCGCGCTCTTTACACACACAAGGATGGCGTCGATGAACAACAGAAACCTGGTGTGTACCGCATTCCATGTGAATGTGGTTTGGTTTACATTGGAGAGACCGGTAGAAATCTCTCAATACGTCTTAAAGAACATAAGACGAACTGCGAGAAAGGTAAACTGGATAAGTCTGCAGTAGCTCACCATGCATGGACTTATGATCATCGCATTAAATGGAACGATGCTACCATTTTAGCAAACGATAAGTTTACTGTCTCTCGTAAAATGAGAGAATCTATTGAAATTTATAAACATCAAACTATCGTCCAAGAGGGAAAGCCACTTAATAGTACGTGGCGTGCTCTTTTCGGTGTCTCTTAGTCAAATACTTGTCTAGGGCGCGCGCATTAATTAGAACTTAATTAAATGAAACCGTTTAATTAATAGCGCGAGCAAACTAATCACGACTAACATGATATTTAAGTGACGCGCAAACGTGTATTCAAGTAATTGCACTGATGAAGGTCCGGGTTAACGGACCGAAAGCTTTGCAGTATTTAATACTTACGTGGTGTACCTACAAGTTATTATAATTTTAATATAGTTGAGCACTTGAGCTTTGCCGGTTTGTTACTCAGCAATTTCGGTTTATTTTCATGCGATTTCGCTACCGTTTATTTATCTACATCGTTCGGTAGTGTCTGGGTACTTCATTACCGTTAGCTGTGTACAATTTTAGTTTATTTCACACAGTATATTGCTGATATGTTTACCGTTCATATATCTGTAGAGATTTTAAATTGCTGTCGTCTTTGTTTACAAAAGGTAATTTGTGAGCGCTACGGTGTGCGCTACTCCCACGCTATCTACAATCCATAGTTTATATAATTATGTCTATTTCGATACCGTTTGTCTACAGGTTTAGCTTATTTCAGTGTAGTCTTTGTTGCTGTTTGTTTATCTACAATTTCTAGTTTATATTATTGGGTTACTGGCGGTTTCATTTATTATGAAATAAGCTAAAGCTTTACTTCTTTCACTAGATATCTATCTAAATATCTATAATAATAGATATTTGATTTTAATTAGTATTTTATATTATGAGTGAAAATGCAAATTGTACCATAGAACAGACAAGAACGAACACGTTCGAGCACGTTCAATAAATAGTTGTTAGTGCGCATGCGTGATACCTATTTCATTAAATCTTCTCCCACAATCAAACGGTGAAGGTTTTGTGTATATATACGGCGTTTTAATCGAAATTCGAAAACTTCATACGTCCTGCAAATCAAACGTCGATTAGTTTTTGCGAGAAATATTAAAGACAACTTAGACAAGGTAAGATGCATTACTAAAGTTCATATATTATAAAATACTAAGATTTAGTTCAATTATTATGAAAAGTACTAAGAAATCGCTTCCTAATAGTTGCTGTGCCCTTGTTGGCTGCACCTATGAAGAAAGAATCTGAGGTGCCTTTGGGAAAGTCATGCAACGAACGGAGAAGTCGATTCCTACTAGTTGCTGTGCCCTTGTTGGCTGTACCTATGAAGAAATATCTGAGGTACACCTTGGGAAAGTCATGCAACGAACGGAGAAGTCGATTCTTAGTAGTTGCTGTGCCCTTGTTGGCTGCACCTATGAAGAAATATCTGAGGTGCCCCTTGGGAAAGTCATGCAACGAACGGTTTAGTTGGACTAAATAGTGCAAGGAAGCCGATTCCTAGTAGTTGCTGTGCCCTTGTTGGCTGCACCTATGAAGAAAGAATCTGAGGTGCCCTTTGGGAAAGTCATGCAACGAACGGGTTTAGTTGTTAGTTCGAAGAAATCGCTTCTAAGTGTTGCTGTACCCCTGTCGGCTGCACCTATGAAGAAAGAATCTGAGGGGCCCCTTGGGAAAGTCATTCAACGAATTAGCGGTGGTTGTACAAATTTTATTCAGTACTTCTGCAACAATAAGATGCTAAAAGTTTTCTGTTTATATTTAGTAGTTTGAATAAAAGTTGCCAATTATCATCGTGAAGTTGAAATCCAAAGAGTTGCTGTATTGAGGGTAGGTGTTTACAATTTCAACTAGTTTGAGTCACTGGTTTGAGTTGTTTCCGCTAGGGAATGTCTAGCAACGAACTGGTGGTTGTAGTCAGTGAAGTTTATTTAGGGCTGTCTTACGACAAAGCCATTACTTGCGCATGCGTGATGTTTTAATTTTATTCTCCCACAATAAGATGCTAAAGGTTATGTGTTTATATTATGCTACAGGTGTTGACGTGTTGTGTTTACGTATCTATGGCTGCAGTTGCTAAATTGGAGAATTCAATTCTATTTGTAGAATGTCTTTTACATGCAAAACCTGCTCCAAGAACTTTACGCAGCTGAGAAGTTTAACTCGTCATGAACGGTCCGTGCATGGAGAGAAGAAGTTTGTCTGTGATCTATGCAGCGCATCCTTTACACGGAAAGATGATTCGAAGCGGCATAAGAAGCGGCACGAAGGAACGATCACACATATCTGCGAAAACTGTAGGAAAGAGTTTCACCGTCGTGATAATTTAGTGGGACATCAAGCTCAATGTCAAGGGAATCCTTTGAAAAGAGGGTGTGACGAAGACCGAGATGAAGATGATAGCAGTCCAGCTCCAAAGAAAATACGAGTTCAAGTTGAAGAAGGTGAGCCAAATAGTCAAGTTGAAGAAAACCCTTGCAGTTCCACTTCAGCTTTTGACGATTCCTTGAAGAAGATCGAGTTGAAACCGCGGAAAGACCAGAAACAGGACGTGTCCCACTATCAAACCTAAACCCGACGGTGAAGATTTGACTACCGAACCCCACTTCCGTAGTCATTGTATGAAAACAGTAGCCCAACACGAACTCGATAATCAACTAGACGAAGCCAAGCAGAAAATCATCCAGTCATTGGTCATGTTTCAAAAAGAAGGAAGCGGTTGGATATTAGACGAGATCCTTCATCTTGACCTGAGCATCGCTCAGTATTCTCCAGTTAAAGGATCCAGTTATATCCCTCTACCCAGCAAGCTAAAGACTAAGAAAGCTATCATAAACGTGAAGAATTCTGATAACAAATGTTTCATGTGGTCTATCCTCGCCGCTCTACACCCAGTGAAACAGAATGCGGAAAGATTGCATCATTATCAACAGTTTCAAGATGAATTAGATTTGGCTGGTATTGAGTTTCCTGTTACTGTTGACAAGATTGAAAAATTTGAGCGTCAGAACAATATTTCTGTGAACGTGCTTGGCTTTGAGGATGTACTCTTTCCCATCTACATCACAAAGGAACACTTTGATACCCACGTAAACCTATTACTATACTCCCAGGGAACAACTAGACATTACTGCCGCATCAAAGATCTGAATAAATTACTCTACAGCCAAAACCGGAAAAAGGCTCGTATGTATTACTGTCGTTACTGTCTTCATGGATTTATCCGAGACGATCTCCTCCAAGAACACGAACCCCATTGCTCTCAACACGGTCCACAACGTATTGAACTCCCGAATGAAGATAATGCTCAACTGTCCTTTAAAGACTACCACAAGCAGTTGAAAGTGCCCTTTGCAATCTACGCCGACTTCGAAAGTTTTACCACCAAGATCAACTTAGTTAAGCAAAATCCTGAAAAATCCTTCACTGAAAAATACCAACACCACCAACCTTGTGGATTTTCCTACATTGTTGTATCCGACCATGCGAAGTACTCCGAACCACCCGTTGTGTATCGCGGAGAAGATGCAGTCGACGAATTTTTAAAGTGTTTAGAAGAAGAGCAGAAATATATTCAAGAGAAACTGGATTGGGTCGAACCCATGCGAATTGAGAGAGAAGAAGAGCAAGCGTTTCAAGATGCAGTCCATTGTCATATTTGTGGATATGAATTGGGTTCTGATCGTGTTCGCGACCACTGTCATGTTTCAGGAAAGTACCGTGGGGCTGCACACAACGATTGCAATTTGAACTATAGTTTTACCGGCCGAATTCCTGTTATTCTTCACAATCTACGTGGGTATGATTCTCATCTCATCATGCAAGGACTCGGTAAACTCAAAGAGAAGAAGATCAACTGCATTCCAAACAACACCGAAAAGTACATCTCCTTCTCCATCGATAATTTGGATTATATCGACTCCCTACAATTCATGAATGCATCGTTGGAGAAGTTAGTATCCAATCTAGCAAAGGACGGCGTTGAAAAGTTCCCCATTCTCAAGAAATACATCGACAGCGACAAAATATCCCTTCTGCTAAGAAAAGGTGTCTACCCCTACGACTACATGGACTGCATAGAGAGATTTGAAAAACCAATCTTACCACCGAAGGAATCCTTCTACAATGTGTTGAACGACGAACATATTTCAGACGAAGATTACGCACACGCGACGAATGTATTTAACAAGTTTTCCTGTCGGAACATGGGTGATTACCATGATTTGTACTTGACGTCGGACGTTCTTCTCCTTGCGGATGTGTTTGAAAATTTTCGAAGCGTATGCCTCAAAGCCTACAACTTGGATCCCTGCCACTTCTATACAAGTCCTGGTCTAGCCTGGCAAGCGTGTTTGAAAATGACTGAAGTCGAACTCGAGCTGCTGACCGATCCAGACATGTATCTATTCATCGAAGAAGGTCTTCGCGGTGGAATTTCAATGATTAGCAACCGTTATGGTAAAGCTAACAATCCATACATACCCGATTATGACCCAGAAAAAGAGACTTCTTACGTGATGTATCTTGATGCTAACAACCTCTACGGCTGGGCAATGTCACAACCTCTACCCACGGGTGAGTTTGACTGGCTAACCGACCAAGAGATCGCAGAACTTGACATCACAGACGTTGCTGACGATGACGAAAAAGGCTACATATTGGAAGTAGACCTTCACTATCCCTCCGATTTACACGATCTTCACAACGATTATCCTCTAGCACCTGAGAAAATGAAGATTCTTCAGAAATGTTGTCACCATACTGCCAGGATCTGTCGGAAAGTTTGCAACTTCGTGGTGGCGCTGTATCTAAATTGATGCCGAATCTTCAGACAAGACCAACTATGTGGTCCATTACCGTAATTTAAAGCAATACCTGACACTTGGCATGAAGTTGAAAGATCCACCGCGTTTAGTATTCCAGCAAAGCACATGGCTAAAGTCTTATATTGATTTTAACACCGGGAAACGAAAGCACGCTGCAAACGACTTCGAGAAAGATTTTTTTAAACTGATGAACACTCGGTGTTTGGTAAAACCATGGAAAATTTGAGAAGGCGCGTCAACGTCAAACTCGTCAACGACAAGACGAAACTATCAAAACTAATAGCGTCCCTTCCTTTGACTACTTCCGTATTTCTCAGAAGATTTAGCGGCCGTCAACATGAGAAAGACGAAGCTTTACCTAAACCGTCCCATCTATGTCGGATTCGCCATCCTGGATCTTTCCAAAGTACTCATGTACCAGTTCATTACGAGTACATGAAACGCAAGTATGACTGCAACGCAAAGTTGCTGTTCACAGACACGGACAGCCTTTTTATGAGATCAAGACCGACGACGTTTATCAAGATATGTTGCAAGACATCGATCTTTGACACGTCCGATACGCGCGAGACCATCCATTGCACAGCCTGACGAATAAGAAAGTCCTCGGCAAGATGAAGGATGAAACGCACGGCATACCCATACAAGAGTTTGTTGGTTGAGACCCAAGATGTACTCCATCCTTTACACAGAAAACGACAAGCAAGTGGAGAAGAAAACTGCCAAAGGGATAAAGAAGTCCGTAACAAAACGAAAGCTCCGACATACTAGTTACAAAGAATGCTTGTTTGAGAAGAAACGGACAATGGCTAGCATGAATCAGATTCGAAGTGAACGCCATGAAATCTACTCCATTACACTTAATAAAATAGGTCTTAGTCCTTATGACGACAAACGATATATTTTAAACGATGGAGTGAACACACTTGCTTATGGACATTACAATGCAAAGTAATAAGAACTGCATATATCAGTACATATATGCTAGCTATATTCAATTTGGTCACAGCCTATTTAGTGGGTTTGCACAATTCTCTATAACTTTTACAAAATTTTTTAGCTTAAGGGTGTATATTGCCCTAACGTGTATTATGTTTATTATGTTTTAAAACACTGAAATGCTTACCCTCTGTAAATATATAATTTTTAATATTCACAGATAATCACAGTTTGATAAAGGGTATATAGTATGCATGTAATATATGATAAATTCGTGTAACTATATATTATGTAACTTGAATTTTTATGAAATATATTCCTTTACAAATTGCATATGACCTGTTGTGTTTTATAGCTAAGTCTTTCAATCTACGTCTACATACAAGGTATTCTGCGAGATAAAAAATTCAATAAACATGCTTTCACACCTTATCCATGGACGATAGTCGATTGCTTCGTTTGTTTGTTTGTTTTTAAAGAATAACGCATGTAAAATACACCAAACTTCATATCACGCCATTTTTTTTGTTGTCTGCTTTGACATTACAACGACGTGGTTGCTGTTTCTTTGTAGTCGATCTTTTGGATGGTCTGTCTTGTTTGAGTCGAGTAAGAGGTTTGTCGGGTTGTTCATTCGGTTCTCTAACTTCTTTAGAAGCTCTGATATATTTATTAATGTTCACTTCCATATTTTCTTGTCGTTTTTAACTTTGTGTGTTTTCTAAATAATATTATGACCTGATATAGGTTTTGTAATTTATTGAAAATTGTCTGAAAATATAGCTTTTCAATAACCGTATACTTATTGTATATTTCTCTCGGACAGCCCCTTCACACAAACACTCCTAGCTTTTCCGGGACACCAGGGACAAAAAAAGTCCCGGAAGGGACACTTTAAATTTTCCAGGGACACCAGGGACTAAAAAAGTCCCTGAAGGGACATTTTAAATCTTACAGGGACACCAGGGACTAAAAAAGTCCCTGAAGGGACACTTTAAATCTTACAGGGACACCAGAGACTAAAAAAGTCCCTGAAGGGACACTTTAAATTTTCCAGGGACACCAAGTCCCTGAAGGGACACTTCAAATCTTTCAGGGACACCAGGGACTTTTTTAGTCCCAGACAGACCATCCAAAAGATCGACTACAAAGAAACAGCAACCACGTCGTTGTAATGTCAAAGCAGACAACAAAAAAAATGGCGTGATATGAAGTTTGGTGTATTTTACATGCGTTATTCTTTAAAAACAAACAAACAAACGAAGCAATCGACTATCGTCCATGGATAAGGTGTGAAAGCATGTTTATTGAATTTTTTATCTCGCAGAATACCTTGTATGTAGACGTAGATTGAAAGACTTAGCTATAAAACACAACAGGTCATATGCAATTTGTAAAGGAATATATTTCATAAAAATTCAAGTTACATAATTATATAGTTACACGAATTTATCATATATTACATGCATACTATATACCCTTTATCAAACTGTGATTATCTGTGAATATTAAAAATTATTATATATTTACAGAGGGTAAGCATTTCAGTGTTTTAAAACATAATAAACATAATACACGTTAGGGCAATATACACCCTTAAGCTAAAAAATTTTGTAAAAGTTATAGAGAATTGTGCAAACCCACTAAATAGGCTGTGACCAAATTGAATATAGCTAGCATATATATGTACTGATATATGCAGTTCTTATTACTTTGCATTGTAATGTCCATAAGCAAGTGTGTTCACTCCATCGTTTAAAATATATCGTTTGTCGTCATAAGGACTAAGACCTATTTTATTAAGTGTAATGGAGTAGATTTCATGGCGTTCACTTCGAATCTGATTCATGCTAGCCATTGTCCGTTTCTTCTCAAACAAGCATTCTTTGTAATTAGTATGTCGGAGCTTTCGTTTTGTTACGGACTTCTTTATCCCTTTGGCAGTTTTCTTCTCCACTTGCTTGTCGTTTTCTGTGTAAAGGATGGAGTACATCTTGGGTCTCAAACCAACAAACTCTTGTATGGGTATGCCGTGCGTTTCATCCTTCATCTTGCCGAGGACTTTCTTATTCGTCAGGCTGTGCAATGGATGGTCTCGCGCGTATTCGGACGTGTCAAAGAGATCGATGTCTTGCAACATATCTTGATAAACGTCGTCGGTCTTGATCTCATAACAAAGGCTGTCCGTGTCTGTGAACAGCAACTTTGCGTTGCAGTCATACTTGCGTTTCATGTACTCGTAATGAAACTGGTACATGAGTACTTTGGAAAGATCCAGGATGGCGAATCCGACATAGATGGGACGGTTTAGGTAAAGCTTCGTCTTTCTCATGTTGACGGCCGCTAAATCTTCTGAGAATATACGGAAGTAGTCAAAGGAAGGGGACGCTATTAGTTTTGATAGTTTCGTCTTGTCGTTGACGAGTTTGACGTTGACGCGCCTTCTCAAATTTTCCATGGTTTTACCAAACACCGAGTTGTTCATCAGTTTAAAAAAATCTTTCTCGAAGTCGTTTGCAGCGTGCTTTCGTTTCCCGGTGTTAAAATCAATATAAGACTTTAGCCATGTGCTTTGCTGGAATACTAAAACGCGGTGGATCTTTGTCAACTTCATGCCAAGTGTCAGGTATTGCTTTAAATTACGGTAATGGACCACATAGTTGGTCTTGTCTTGAAGATTCGGCATCAATTTAGATACAGCGCCACCACGAAGTTGCAAACTTTCCGACAGATCCTGGCAGTATGGTGACAACATTTCTGAAGAAATCTTCATTTTCTCAGGTGCTAGAGGATAATCGTTGTGAAGATCGTGTAAATCGGAGGGATAGTGAAGGTCTACTTCCAATATGTAGCCTTTTTCGTCATCGTCAGCAACGTCTGTGATGTCAAGTTCTGCGATCTCTTGGTCGGTTAGCCAGTCAAACTCACCCGTGGGTAGAGGTTGTGACATTGCCCAGCCGTAGAGGTTGTTAGCATCAAGATACATCACGTAAGAAGTCTCTTTTTCTGGGTCATAATCGGGTATGTATGGATTGTTAGCTTTACCATAACGGTTGCTAATCATTGAAATTCCACCGCGAAGACCTTCTTCGATGAATAGATACATGTCTGGATCGGTCAGCAGCTCGAGTTCGACTTCAGTCATTTTCAAACACGCTTGCCAGGCTAGACCAGGACTTGTATAGAAGTGGCAGGGATCCAAGTTGTAGGCTTTGAGGCATACGCTTCGAAAATTTTCAAACACATCCGCAAGGAGAAGAACGTCCGACGTCAAGTACAAATCATGGTAATCACCCATGTTCCGACAGGAAAACTTGTTAAATACATTCGTCGCGTGTGCGTAATCTTCGTCTGAAATATGTTCGTCGTTCAACACATTGTAGAAGGATTCCTTCGGTGGTAAGATTGGTTTTCAAATCTCTCTATGCAGTCCATGTAGTCGTAGGGGTAGACACCTTTTCTTAGCAGAAGGGATATTTTGTCGCTGTCGATGTATTTCTTGAGAATGGGGAACTTTTCAACGCCGTCCTTTGCTAGATTGGATACTAACTTCTCCAACGATGCATTCATGAATTGTAGGGAGTCGATATAATCCAAATTATCGATGGAGAAGGAGATGTACTTTTCGGTGTTGTTTGGAATGCAGTTGATCTTCTTCTCTTTGAGTTTACCGAGTCCTTGCATGATGAGATGAGAATCATACCCACGTAGATTGTGAAGAATAACAGGAATTCGGCCGGTAAAACTATAGTTCAAATTGCAATCGTTGTGTGCAGCCCCACGGTACTTTCCTGAAAGATGACAGTGGTCGCGAACACGATCAGAACCCAATTCATATCCACAAATATGACAATGGACTGCATCTTGAAACGCTTGCTCTTCTTCTCTCTCAATTCGCATGGGTTCGACCCAATCCAGTTTCTCTTGAATATATTTCTGCTCTTCTTCTAAACACTTTAAAAATTGTCGACTGCATCTTCTCCGCGATACACAACGGGTGGTTGGAGTACTTCGCATGGTCGGATACAACAATGTAGGAAAATCCACAAGGTTGGTGGTGTTGGTATTTTTCAGTGAAGGATTTTTCAGGATTTTGTTTAACTAAGTTGATCTTGGTGGTAAAACTTTCGAAGTCGGCGTAGATTGCAAAGGGCACTTTCAACTGCTTGTGGTAGTCTTTAAAGGACAGTTGAGCATTATCTTCATTCGGGAGTTCAATACGTTGTGGACCGTGTTGAGAGCAATGGGGTTCGTGTTCTTGGAGGAGATCGTCTCGGATAAATCCATGAAGACAGTAACGACAGTAATACATACGAGCCTTTTTCCGGTTTTGGCTGTAGAGTAATTTATTCAGATCTTTGATGCGGCAGTAATGTCTAGTTGTTCCCTGGGAGTATAGTAATAGGTTTACGTGGGTATCAAAGTGTTCCTTTGTGATGTAGATGGGAAAGAGTACATCCTCAAAGCCAAGCACGTTCACAGAAATATTGTTCTGACGCTCAAATTTTTCAATCTTGTCAACAGTAACAGGAAACTCAATACCAGCCAAATCTAATTCATCTTGAAACTGTTGATAATGATGATCTTTCCGCATTCTGTTTCACTGGGTGTAGAGCGGCGAGGATAGACCACATGAAACATTTGTTATCAGAATTCTTCACGTTTATGATAGCTTTCTTAGTCTTTAGCTTGCTGGGTAGAGGGATATAACTGGATCCTTTAACTGGAGAATACTGAGCGATGCTCAGGTCAAGATGAAGGATCTCGTCTAATATCCAACCGCTTCCTTCTTTTTGAAACATGACCAATGACTGGATGATTTTCTGCTTGGCTTCGTCTAGTTGATTATCGAGTTCGTGTTGGGCTACTGTTTTCATACAATGACTACGGAAGTGGGGTTCGGTAGTCAAATCTTCACCGTCGGGTTTAGGTTTGATAGTGGGACACGTCCTGTTTCTGGTCTTTCCGCGGTTTCAACTCGATCTTCTTCAAGGAATCGTCAAAAGCTGAAGTGGAACTGCAAGGGTTTTCTTCAACTTGACTATTTGGCTCACCTTCTTCAACTTGAACTCGTATTTTCTTTGGAGCTGGACTGCTATCATCTTCATCTCGGTCTTCGTCACACCCTCTTTTCAAAGGATTCCCTTGACATTGATATTGATAGGTGCAGCCAACAAGGGCACAGCAACTACTAGGAAGCGATTTCTTAGTACTTTTTATAATAATTGAACTAAATCTTAGTATTTTATAATATATGAACTTTAGTTAATGCATCTTACCTTGTCTAAGTTGTCTTTTAATATTTCTCGCAAAAACTAATCGACGTTTGATTTGCAGGACGTATGAAGTTTTCGAATTTCGATTAAAACGCCGTATATATACACAAAACCTTCACCGTTTGATTGTGGGAGAAGATTTAATGAAATAGGTATCACGCATGCGCACTAACAACTATTTATTGAACGTGCTCGAACGTGTTCGTTCTTGTCTGTTCTATGGTACAATTTGCATTTTCACTCATAATATAAAATACTAATTAAAATCAAATATCTATTATTATAGATATTTAGATAGATATCTAGTGAAAGAAGTAAAGCTTTAGCTTATTTCATAATAAATGAAACCGCCAGTAACCCAATAATAAACTAAATTGTAGATAAACAAACAGCAACAAAGACTACACTGAAATAAGCTAAACCTGTAGACAAACGGTATCGAAATAGACATAATTATATAAACTATGGATTGTAGATAGCGTGGGAGTAGCGCACACCGTAGCGCTCACAAATTACCTTTTGTAAACAAAGACGACAGCAATTTAAAATCTCTACAGATATATGAACGGTAACCATATCAGCAATATACTGTGTGAAATAAACTAAAATTGTACACAGCTAACGGTAATGAAGTACCCAGACACTACCGAACGATGTAGATAAATAAACGGTAGCGAAATCGCATGAAAATAAACCGAAATTGCTGAGTAACAAACCGGCAAAGCTCAAGTGCTCAACTATATTAAAATTACCTGAATAAATTAAAATATTTAAGATTCGACGACGTCATCGGTGGTGCATCGTGCACCGCCTGCACCGCCTGCTCCAGAACCCCCCTTCTCTATACTACTTGACTATAAAAGAACAAAAATGTACAGAATATACGGTATAATAACTTCGTAATAATTTTAGTTGCATATGATCCGTTCCTTATTAACACTTAGATGGAAGAGGAACGCAAATGTATTCAAGAAAGGAATTCCAAGAAAATGCTTCGTTGACATGGAAGGAACAATATGTTCAAAATCTTCTCCATCTTTACCAACTGAGGTAATTCTACTTTTGGACATTTGTATACTTAACTTAATTTATAACTAATGATCTTCTTTTTAATGTCTCCTAGAGCTCAGATTGGAAATATTCCGGAAGGAGATCACAGCCAACTTACAGATGTGGTGAAAAAAAGCAAAAAGTATAACAATTTTGTCGAGGGTTGTAACTTGATGAATCAGCTTACTAGTGTATTGCATTCTCAACATTGTTACGTTGTCTCACGGATTCTTTTCTAATAGGGTTTTAAAAGCTGTTCAGCGTATAGAAAAACAACAAAAACTCAAAAAGAGATGGAAAACTGGAGAGAGTAAGTTCAACGCCACCGCCATTTCTCTGGAACAAAGAAGGCAAGAGTCTGTGATGGAATTGACCTACTCTTCAGCGGTTGAAAGAATGTTTCTTATCTCTCTGAAGAACAAGTACGCAGGTAATGTATACGACAGGAAGGTTTTCAGGTAGTGTATTTTTATAACTTTAATATTTCTTGGTAGATGGGCAAGCAATTGCAGTCAAATTGTCCAAACAAATTTCACAAAGAACCATTGCCATCAAAGCTGCAGTTACCAGGTACAATGCATCATTGAATTCACTGGAAGACTGGATCCAAGAATTACCAGCAGAAATGCAATTTGAGGAAGCCAAAGATCCAAATTCCGTCATATACTTCCACCTAAATCACCAACAAACCAACGACACAGTGCCTTCCGCTGTGAAGAGAGCTGCAATTGATTCACATAATTTCTTAGAAGGGTGCAAAGAAGAACAGAGTATTCTGCTTTTAGAAGTCGAAAGGCTGTTTCGATACTATGTGGACAGAAAAGAAGAACTTGATAAGAACTGCATCACGCACTCTGGGGATCAACCAATGCTCGTGAATGGTTTAATTGCAATGGCAAAGCAAGAAATTGTTGAAATATATAACGCATTATTTTTATTGAAGTCAAACCTTTCTGAGCACCTCAATGTGGAAGATATAATGATGGATGAATTATGTATCAAAAAAATTGAAGCAGAACATTCGTGTGCTATAAAGGTATGGGAAGAGAATTTGAATCCATTTCAAGTTTCGATGACGAAGTAGACGAAGAAGACACGCCATTGCTGGATTTTTCCGAGGACGATTCGGAAAGTTCCGATGACCGTCTAGAATAAACAGTGAAGTCACTAAGACACACGCAGATAAAAAAGTGTAAATTCATATTTAAATACAATGTGGTCATGGGATCTTGTAAGCAGGTCATGTGGTCGTGTAAACATGATTGTCCTACTTAAGGACTGTGTACTAGATTACAAACAAATTATACGCACAGAGCTTGTTCACACTCCAATGTATTTTTGTGTGCTTCATTTACATTCTAATTTAATTTATGTCAACTTACCCCATCTTAGGGTGCTTTACCACACTCTCATAGCATAGGTCACCTTAACTTGCAGCATAGTGGGGTGCTCAAATTGATACTTAAACGTAAATTAGATCATGTTGATTATTGTGCAATTTTTACATCTTAACCTAAGATGTGGTCATGGGATCCTGTAATCAGGTCATGTGGTCGTGTAAACATGTTTGTCCTACTAAAGGACTGGGTACTAGATTGGGGACGAATTACACGCACTGCGCTTGTTCACACTCCAATGTATTTTTGAGTGCTTCATTTACATTCTAATTTAATAACTGCACTCTAACGAACACTCTAACATCACCTTGCCCTATCTTGGGGTGCTTGGTCACACTCAAACGTAAGTTAGATTATGTCGCTTGTTAGTGTATTTCAAAAAAGTAATCTTTAATGTACATGGTTTACTTAATTACAACATGAAGCAGAACATGATGAACGTAACAACAGATAGTTTGTAAATACAAGCCCAATACAAATGCAGTGTTTCCCTATGATGACGATAAAAATTTGGGTTGGGACGAGCTTGTGGCATCCGCAGTCAATCAGAAGCTCTCATTTCTCTTTATCATATTTACAAACAGCAGAGTCTGCCAAAGAGCCGCTTGAATTAACTTCAAATCTTAACTACAATATACTTAATTAAGAAAATCCCTGATGCTCCAAACACTTCACAATTGAAGTGTCAAAATCTACTGGCAGAACAATTGTCGTACGATTACATAGGAGCAAATGTTTCTTCAGCCGCAACGACCCAAGATTGCCATCAAAACAAATCACATTTAAGGCTTTGATTGATGTCTTTTTATGGAGAAGTTTAAATTCTAAATTTGAGGTCGCTTTATCCAGCCAATATCCTGAAATGCTGTCTTCTGGACTTAGAGATTCTATCTCCGTTGCGGTCCCAGGATGATAGAAAAGCCAATATGGGTCTTCTGTCTCGGTGTAAACTGGTAGAATATAACCTTTGTGTCTGAAACTGCTCTGATAGTTCGCGATAAGCGCTGACATAGCATCCTTTTCAAAATGACTGTGTAAATCTGTCATCAGGACCACCCGTTTCACCTATTCTAAAACGCTTAAAGCGTTAGTTCTAAAATTTAGAATTGCGCTTTGATGCGTCACCGGAATGTTGCCTGTGCATTCCGTGAAGTATAAAGCCTTGGTCAAACGGCTGCAACATTTTGTTGCAACATCGTCCAACAATGTTGCAACAAAATGTTGCGGTCGTTTGACCACCCTTTTACAGAATGTTAATTGCATGATGTTAGAACATGTTGCGTTGAGTTTGACTCCAGTCAAATTTTAACGCAACATTTTGTCACAATTTCTGGAGTTGCGATCGTTTGACCACTTGCAAACAACATTGTTGTCGTTGGGCATGCGCATCAGATGTTCATGGCATGAAATTTGAATACAAGATGGCGGCAATATTGCTCACCTAGGCAACATATGCCGGGATTGGCAACATATGCCGGGATTGGCAACATATGCCGGGATTGGCAAAATGTGAAAGATGACGAAGGTTGGTACGGTTTGACCAGTCTGGTCGAATATGATGACAACAAGCCGCAACATGTGCCAACCATGTTGCACGATGTTGCAACAAAATGTTGCGGCCGTTTGACCAAGGCTTAACAACTAGTACCCAGTAGTACGCAGTGTGTGATCCTCAGAGATTGATGTAGAATTCAAAATGGCAGCCAGACCGCCTAAGCGATTCAAGTCATGTAAACTTCGAGTGCGCTCAGTTTCGACGAGTGGTAGGAAAACTACCAGGAGAATCGCCCTGAAGAGGTCAAATTCCTCCGATTCCTCTAAATTAGAGTCAAATTCAGCGCCATCACGTACGAAAGAACAAGATATTCGGCCTGAATTTGATGGCAATGACCTGTGTGATATCAGTGATATTTATATTAGAACAAATTCACTAACCTTGACTTTATCAACACTAAGATTCACTTCTTGCGCAGCTTGGTCAATGAAAGCATGCATGCATGGAGACGTTGTGGTCATGCCTTTATCATAATATTCACAAAGAATTCGTTTTTTTTCATCGGTTAAGACAGCATAACAACCCCTTTCTGTCATCATTTTGTTTATTTTCAACACGTTGTAATAGTTATCCCAGCTTGCTTTGCGCGTGCGGATTAGATTATTTAGATTATAATATGGCGACGCTTAATTGCGACGTTCTAAAATTTAGAACCCATGCTTCAAGCGTTTTAGAACATGTGAAACATTACTGACGAACATATCTCGATTATCAAACACGCTCGCAAATCTGTTTTATTCAATTCCTCAAAACCGTGGATAAAACGAAACAGTCACTCAATATTCGACGTGACGATGGGAAGCTTTGATGGTGCACAAATTTGTGAACTTGTTGGTTTATACGCACTAAACAATCTCAGCAAAAGATTTGGCAGCAATAATATCGGTTTGTATAGAGATGACGGCCAGGCTTTGATAAAAGGTTCAAGTCGAAGACTCGCAGATATAAAGCAAGAAAAGATTTGTGTGAGTGCATTCCAAGAATTGGGGCTGAAGATCACCGCTGAAGTGAACCACAAAATTGCTAATTTCCATTTACAACGACTCCCTGAAGCACAGTAATTACACCTCTAAACTCAATTTTTCAACCCAAGAAACCAAATCCTCAACCGAAAGCCAATCCCAGCGCAAAAGAGCCAGAAAAGTCAGTTGGTTCAACCCTCCATACAGTAAGACCGTACAAACCAATGTCGCTCGGGAATTCTTGAAGTTAATTGAATAACATTTTCCCAAATCTTCACCTCTCCATAAAATACTAAACAGGAAGACTGTCAAAGTTAGCTATAGCTGTATGAATAATATTAAAAGTGTCATATCAAAGCACAATAAACGCGTGCTCAAAGAATATCATTCCCAACAACCCGACAACGGCAAAAAAAATGAAAACCTATATGTAACTGCAGGAACACGAACGAGTGCCCGCTAAATAAGACTCGAAGGAAACGAAAACATACATTGGTATGACAGCGACAACATTTAAAGAGAGATACAGAAATCACAAGAGGTCATTCAACGACATTAGATACGAAAAACAAACGGAACTATTTAAGCATGTTTGGAAATTGAAACAAAATGAAAAACAATATAATATTAAGTGGTCTATCGTTTCCCTAGCAAATTCAATCAAGGCTGGACGAAAATCGTGTAATTTATGTTTAGAGGAGAAATTGCAAATACTACGTAATTGTTATTCTAGGTCTAACTTAAACCAAAAAAGTGAACTTTTTACAAAATGTGTGCACGCGCGCAAATTCCACTCTGGACAGTTTAAACGAACACGCGTTAGCAAATACATCGCGAGTAGTAATACGTGACATCTTTCTTAACCGTAATTAGTATGTTGCCTGATGATTTCTTGTTGCATGAAACTTGAAGTAGCAACTTATTCATTCAAAAATTGTAATGAAAACATTAAAAAAAAAAAAAAATATATAATATATATATATATATATATATATATATATAATATAATTATATATATATACATATATAATATATATATATATAAATATATAATATATAGATGAAATTAAGTCTTAAAATGAATTTATTTAGCTATCGCTACTCTGAGTTTCACGATTATCTCGATCTTCAGGCGATTAAATTCAGTTCCTGAATTTAATCGCCTGAAGATCGAGATAATCGTGAAACTCAGAGTAGCGATAGCTAAATAAATTCATTTTAAGACTTAATTTCATCTACTTAATTCGCTCTACTATAACATCTTATAGTATTGAGCACTCTTTTGTCTTTTCGAACAACAAGATTATACTTATTTATATATATATATATATATATATATATATATATATATAAATAATATATATATATATATATATAAACAATTATTAAGAAATTCTTCGTATGAGATAAAAGAGTGCTCAATACTGCAAGCAAATAGAGCAATATATATTTATTCATTTACATAATTCTTAAAAAATTAGCATCGCTACTCTGAGTTTCATGCCACACTGACCTCGCGCTACGCTCATGTTGTCTGAACAGTTTTATATTATGACAAGGTAGGCCACTCTCACGCCAAATAAACGACATTGGTTTTTAAACGACAACCAATCAGCTTTCTATTCTCAATTTAAAAATATGACGAAGGTATAGGCAAGGTGTCCCCAGCATAGGTTTTGAAATATATTTGACAGAAACCCAACAAACATTCACGTTTTATACATGCATAGGAATACATTTGAATGCTAAAAATATAGCATAAATGTAGTAAAATTATTCAAGTTTAATGTGTTGTACTTTTTCTTTCTTATTCGCCATATTTTTACGAAATATTTGCGGTTTTGTGAAGGTGTTTAAGTCAACCGTCGTGTGTTTTTAGCTTATTTGGCGTGAGAGTTGCCAACCTTGTCATAATATAAGACTCATGGCCAGAAATTGCGGACATGGAATATGCAGATTGCCGTAGCAAATTTGCATATCTGTTCAAATATTATTCGTTTGCAGAACTAAAAATTACATTGCGCATTCTTAAATTTCGCAAAATTAAGGAAAACCATTGCATCTTTGCAATTTGCCCTGGTTGTTTCTTGTAATTCGTGTCATATTAAAGATCCTGAGTTAATATTTTGCTGGTAAAGGTTTATGTCGGCTCTGCATTTTTATTTTATTTGTACGCTATTACGGTTTTCGTTTTATATGGTATTCAACGTGATAAATGACCAAAACTTTGTTTTGAAAATGCAGGACGAATACTGATAAAACATTTTGAAATACTGTCTCAAAATATTAAGATTAACTTTCTCTGCAACGAGCAATTAAGGCAAATTATAATCGACCACCTAAAGCTGTATTTATAGCGTTTAGTACTGTGCACATTACAGTTTACTATAAGCTCACGAAGCTTTATTTTGACACCATATGCAAATTTAGGCGGAAGTAGAATGTTAATTATGTCCGAATTTTCTGGCCATGGTTCAGACAACATAAGCGTCGCGCGAGGTCAGTGAGATCAGTTCTGGGCCGCCTATGTTTATACCCGTGTATATTTACATAAATTGTTCATTGTTGCTGCATACCATTGTCCAACACAACATTCTCCCCTTCTCAAGTCCAAACCCGTCTCGGTTGGACTATAACTCAACTATAATAAGTCACACAGTTATTCATAACAATCACCATTTGTCTGTATTTTCCATCAGATTAAAAGTCGATTCGGTTCCCTTCTTTTTCTCATACTTCTTCTGGGCATTATCTGCTGTACTTCTTCGGTTTGTATGCTCTCTTTGCTTGGGAGCACAGAAGGTATATTTTCACCGACTTACTTCCTTAGTCTGTTTCGATGTACGACCATGGGTTTGCTACGGTTTGATAGTTGTATCCTGTAAACTAGGTCATTTATCCGCTTAACTACCACATAAGGACCCACCCAAGGCTTAGATAGTTTAGGAGATATTCCTTTCTTCCTTTCGGGCTTATAAAGCCATACGGGTGTTCCTACATCCAATTTTTGTGCTGTAGCGTCAACATTGTATCTCGTTTTCATTCTGTCCGTTGTTATCTTCAAACGTTTTCGAGCAAATTGATGTGCAATGTTCATGCTGTCTTCTAGCTTGTTCACGTACGATAACTTAGAGGTTGTATTTCCTTCTGGAGGAGGTCCCACCATCAGATCTAATGGAACTCGTAGCTGCCTCCCCATCATCAACTTTGCTGGTGTGAATCCCGTTGATTCATGGGTAGCTGTACGATACGCCATGAGTAATAGAGGTATATGCTTGTCCCAATCTTTCTGGTTTTCATTAACGAAAATTGCCAGCCGATGTTCTAATGTCCGATTATAACGTTCTACCATCCCGTCCGATTGCGGATGTAGAGGTGTTGTTCTAGTTTTCTTTATTCCCAGGAGCTTGCACATCTCAGCAAATACCCGCGATTCGAAGTTTCTCCCCTGATCGGAATGTAATTCGTGGGGCACCCCAAAACGAGATACCAATTGATCAACCAACACCTTTGCTACTGTTTCTGCCTCCTGCAGGTTTGGAAGTGGGTAGGCTTCCGGCCACTTGGTAAAGTAATCCATAGCAATGAGAATATACTTGTTACCATCTTCTGTAACTGGCAAGGGTCCTAATACATCTATCGCTACTCGCTCTAACGGTGATCCCACCACGTATGTAGCGCATGGGGCTTTTATCTTTCTTGAAGGACCTTTTCTTGCTGAACATAAATCACATTGAGCACACCACATTTTTATATCATCTCTTAATTTCGGCCAATAGAATCTTTCCTTTATCTTACCAATTGTTTTATTAATCCCAAAATGTCCTCCAGTTTTTGAATCGTGTAAGAAATCAAAAATTCTCTTTCGTAAAGTTTTAGGGACCACTCGCTGTAGTATTTTCGATTTACCAGTGGGGTCTTCCCAAATTCGACACAGAAATCCCTCGCCATAACGAAGACTGTCCCACTGTGCCCAAAGTTTTTTTTTTCTTCCCCTCGCGACGAGAGTTCCACCCACTTCGGTCTGCTCTGACCATTTTTCAGTGCATCAATTAAAGTTTTAAGGTCTTCGTCTTCTCCTTGTGCTTTAATCCAATTTTCCCCGTCTAGGGCGGATGTCTCTACCGGTTGACAACTGGACTTTTCTCGATGATTTGCCTTTCTCGTCACTCTTTCCACCTTCAGCTGAAATCTCTCTTCATAACGTTCACACTGGCTGCAATTTTTTCCATGACAAGGACGTCTAGACAAAGCGTCAGCATTCTGGTGACTAGATCCTGATCAATGTTCCACGACAAAATCGTACGTTTGAAGTTTCTCCAGCCATCGAGCTACTTGGCCTTGCGGATTGCGAAAACTCATGAACCACTGCAACGCTGAATGGTCTGTTCGCACTCGAAACCTCTGTCCATACAGATAATGATTAAAGTGTTCGATTGCTTTGACTACGGCTAATAGTTCCTTTCTTGTCACGCAGTAATTCTTCTCCGATCGACTCAGTGTTTGGCTGAAGTAGGCTAACACTTTTTCCTCTCCATCTTGGCTCTGTGACAGAACGGCGCCAATAGCACAGTCAGATGCGTCTGTATCGAATCGAAATTCTCCGTGTATGTTAGGGTAGGCCAGTATTGGCGTTGAAGTCAGCAATTGTTTTAGGTTTTCAAACGACTCTTGGCATTTTTCTGTCCACGCGAACTCACTATTTTTCTCTGTTAGTTGATGAAGGGGTCGGGCGACGTCAGCGAAATGAGGAACGAACTTCCGGTAATACGTGCATAACCCGAGAAAACTTCTGACTTCGGTCTTACTTTTGGGTTCTGGCCACGTACAGACAGCATCTGTTTTTAGGATCAACTGCAATACCTGCTTGACTAACGACATGTCCCAGGAATTGTACATTTCTCTGGAAAAGATCGCATTTCTTGGGGTTTAACTTCAGTCCAGCTGCTCGCAATCTCTGAAAAACGGCTCTAAGACTTGAAAATTCGCTAGCCAGTGTTTTTGCATTTACGATCAAATCATCTAAATAGACTAGACACACCGTCCATGGTATCCCTTGAAGTACACGTTCCATAAGTCGCTCGAACGTTGCCGGTGCATTTGTAAGACCAAAAGGCATGACTTTAAATTGCCATAATCCCTCCCAGCAGAGAAAGCCGTTTTCTCCTTATCACCTGCTTCCATTCGTACCTGCCAATATCCACTCTTTAAATCAAGAGTCGAAAACCAACTAGAACCATTAACAGGATCAAGGGTTGTGTCTATTCGCGGGAGAGGATAAGAATCACGCTTAGTCACGTTGTTTAATCTTCGGTAGTCCACACAGAATCTTTTACTTCCATCCTTCTTTTTAACCAATACCACAGGGGAGGCCCACGGACTCTGCGATGGTTCTATTACTCCTTGGTTTTCCATCTCTTTGATCAACACATTCGTTTCTTCTCTCTGCTTTATTGGCAGTCTTCTTGGGATTTGTTTAATTGGGGCTGCCTCTCCAACATCGATCTTGTGCGTCGTAATATCTGTGCTACCCAAATCGTTTGGTCCACTAGAAAATACATCCTGATACTCCATCAACAATTGAGCCAATTGTTTTTCATTTTCTTTGCCAATACACGTCTTGCTACGACTGTATAAATCAATAAGGTATTCAGGAAGTTCACAGTTTGTTACATCGTTCTTTAGATTTTTCTCATTAGTCTGACTTTCCAAATTTCGAACACCCAAAACTGGTTCGCACAAGGCTATCTCCGTCCCTTTTTTTAACGATACATAATTGTTAGTTAAATTCATGACTCTTACCGGCAGATTCTCTGACGATAAATCAACTAATGTTCTCGCCACTAGTAGATTATCACTGGAATTGCTCACAGATTCCAGGACAGCCCATGTATTCTGTCCACGTGAATTCCCCAACTTTCCAGAAAATTGCTTCACTCATTGCTGGTATAGCCACTGTCCTACTTACAATAACTCGGGCTAAATTATTCGACACCAATGGTGGTTGACCAAACAATGGAATTTCTTCATTTCCAACGCGAAGCAATTTTCCAGCCAAGTCTACTTGACAATTGTTAGCCATTAGATAATCTAGTCCAATTATCCCTTCTTCGACAATGTCCGCTACCCATACGTCGTGTTCCGTTTCGCAGTTGCCAATCGTTATCTTTAACTTACCACGTCCCCGCACAGGTGCAGTCTCACCAGTAACCGTACGTAAAACTGTTTTTGTTGGCGTGATTTTTGCCTCGGTTAACAATTGAATAAAATCCGGATGAACAATCGTGATATTTGATCCAGTGTCTACAACACACTTACACCATTGACCTTCGACTTGGGCTTCCACAAGTAAGGTATCTCCAACAGACCCAGTTTTAACTACAAATTCTGGAGCATTTTTAGCCATTTCCGCTGCTCTTTGCTCCTCAAGAACAGCTATCTCGCGTTTCCCGAATTTCCCTTCATCGACACACCACCTCCTATTTCTTGATTCTCCGCATTTGGCACATCTCTCCTAGGTAACTTGTTATCAACATCTCTGGGGGTAGGCTTGTCATCAGTATTCCTACGATTACTTGGAGGACTACGTTCGGGACAATTCACACGAAAGTGGCCTTCAGCTCCGCATCGCCAACACTCAGTGCCCGGGGGTCTTTCGGTAATCTCCTATTGCGACGACGCTCTCTCATCAAAATTTCTAACTTCTCCATTGATTTCGCGATCTGATTACTGGCAGCCTCCATTCTCTTAGCGATAGCCATTGTACTGCCAACCGAATTCCGCTCTTCAGGCACTCCTTGAATTTTGGTCTCTCGCGACGTCCGAACTCTCTGTTGTCGATTAGCAAGATGAAACGATTCTAACTCGAGCGCCAATTCTAACGCTCTCTGCAAGTTGGGTGGTCGTTCTCGACGGAGACGTAGACGCATGTCATCTTCATGTAAAGAGTCGACAAATTGATCACGAGCTAAAGTTTCGATAATTGTTGGAGATGCGTCAGGGTAAGCCAACCGAGCAAGCCTCTCTATATCTTCGGCCAAAGCGGGTAGCTCTTCATCACGCTGCCTGACCCGATTCTTAAACTTCACTTTAGATATCTCCGTGCGATGTGACGTGCCAAAGCGACTAGCTAACGCTTTAACGAGGGCTCCAAAACTTTGTCTACGGTCGTTAGACAAATTTGCCAACACTTGTAAGGCACTTCCCTTCAAACTCGTTGCCAGAAATGCGGCTTTCTGCTCTTCATCCCAGCTATTCATCTCGGCTATTATACAGGATTGGGCATAGTATGCCTCCCACGACGTTTGACCATCATACATGTTTGGCTTTCGAATGAGACTGCCATCCTTCATTGTTGAAGTCGCATTTCTCCCATATGTATTTTGCGGTAACGGACCGACTGGCCAATTATAAACACCGTCTTCTCGTGCTGGCTGTGGCATGGGGGTTGAAACATTCGGCTCCGGACATACCCAAGTTGGTTGTTTTGTTCTTTGGTCGGGACGAGTCACCAATGATGCTCTTAAACTCGCGGTTTCTCTTCCTAAACGCTCAATCTTAACCGAGAGTTCTTGGTTCTCGTCCTCTAATCGCTGGACATAATCTTTACTTCTCGCATCAACCAATTTAAGTTCTTCCGCAAAATATTGTTGCACACGAGTCGTTAGTTCTTCTTGACTGGCTTGGACTTTATCCTCACAAGCTTTGCCCCGAGCTTCGATCGCTTCAGCGCGTTTTTCTAACGCGACTATACTTTCGTTTAAGTTTTCTACCGCCGTCATAACTTGCTCTTGCTTTTCTTCGATTCTCCCGATTCGTTCTTCATACTGTCCTATGATTTGATTAAATCGTTCCGTTTGTTGAATATGAAGCTCATTTTGTTGGCTTATGTTCCTCAGTTGCTGTTCGATCAGTTCGTATATATATTATGTATTATTTATATCATATATATATACATATATATATAATCTTCATTTCAAGTGGAATTATACACACTTCAAATTTAAGCCAGGAACAGTAGATGGAAAAATGAGTCAACTATGTGTAGGTCCTTTTATAGTTGACTCACTTTTCCATCAAATGTTCCTGGCTTGAATTTGAAGTGTGTATAATTCCACTCGAAATTAAGACCCTTTAAACCTCTAGAATATTCCTGCATCGAGTGAAGTTTGTTTAGTTCATTTTACCCAGGTATGTCATTTGATAAGTTGAGTTACTATTATTTTTTTAAACCTGTCAATACTATAAATGTAAAGTAAAAAGCTTACGTACTGCAGTGTGCTAAACTAATAATAGTACACATATTATTGCTTGTGGATAACCCAAACTGCACTTATTTGCATGTTGAGCTGAAACAATTTCTTTTAGCATTTCACTTAATTCCATATTATTTCTAGATCATGAAGTTATTTTATTTCAGAATTATTTCAGAAGTGGTTGGAATATCCAACATCATTTTAACAATTACCCAGGCTCATTTTACTATTCTTACTAGCTACACCCATGCGTCCTGATATAACAAATTAACTAGCTGAAATAACATAGTAAGAGCTTTAAATAATGTTGTCTGGAACTAGTTCATTCTATTGAACTAGACATATTTTCAACAATCTCAACTGTGTTAATATAAATGTCAACTCCATAGCATGATGATGTTGCCAAAGGGTTAATTAATGAGTTCAGATTGTTAAGCTGATTCTCTGACAAAGGACATGAAATATGAGGAACATCTATGGCAAGGTCTCTCCATGTTTCACCAGAATATAATTGAGATGGTAAGGGACCTTCAAAATCTATACCATATGTATCAATAGTAGTGGGCTCCTCCAAAGCCTGAAATGCTGAATTGTTATGTAGATGGTCGAGACCATAAATCCATAGCTGAGCTGGTGTCATGTTTGATTCAGTCCTTAAAGGATGATTATCATATCCTTCTCTGAACAGCTCAATGTGCATGTTTATTCTTGGGAGGAATATAAAGTGCAGGCAGAATAAATGATCGAACCTCATTGTTTAAATCCAATTAACCATTATCCTGTGTGGGCTTTGTTGTTGGTACTTGCTTTAAGGAACATGATTCTTCGGGAGTACCCATCAACGCAACCATGTATTACAAATCCCCATCTGATAATCTTGTGATTTCCGTCTAAGGGCCATAAAAAAGTGGGCCAGGTACAGAATAATGTCTCCTGTTAACAATATTAAGTTGCATTGTCCTCATCAATACACCTTCAGGATCAATTCTCCATAAAGAAGACCTGACACGTTTCCACTGCACCCGTATCCCTCTTGCAACCAAGAACCCCTTCATTCTTCGGATACCACAGTTTGGAAAATCTCCATATATCTCAGAGACAATCTCGTCCAGATCATCATTTGAAATGCTCGTATACGTAGGAACTTCCTCTTTCAAACCAAAAGGTTTTATTCTTCTGCTTATTGTCTTGACACTGACACCCAACATTTCTGAAATTTTAATCAAGGAAAATCCATAATATAGAAAAAGCTTTAGCGTTTCTTTGGGTTGTGTCGAATGATGGTCGGCCAACAGAACCTGAACCGATAGTCACAGGTCTTCTTGTAACATTGCTTCGATCGTTCACATCTTGTTCTACTAACGTTTTATATGCTTCAATAAGTGTGTAAATAAGTTGCTGTGGAAACACTTGTTGCCATAATCCTTGCTCGTCGCTTCTGATTCATGCACGATTTGTTCAAGTTTATATAAAACATAATCAAATTCGGATCACCTGTTGGATCATCTCCAACAGCCGGATCACTTCGGACAAACTTTCGGAAACAAAAAGCCTTAAATTAGTTGCTGGAGTTACCAGAGAACTCACAATATTCGCCATATAAGATTTTCAAACTTTCTGTTGTTTATAGTCTTTTATACAGGTTTAACCATGGATAATAAAAATACGAAAAAATACGTGTTTGCTATTTGCTTAATTTGCTTATATTTATAAAGAAAAGTCCACTGTCCAGATTTACTGCAAGCTCCGCCACGACGAGATGAAACGCGACGATATGAAACGCGCGACGCGACGATATGAAACGCGCGACTCGACCAGATGAAAAGCGACGCGACGAGATGAAACGCGACTCGACGAGATGAAAAGCGACTCGACGAGATGAAAAGCGACGCGACGAGATGAAACGCGACTCGACGAGATGAAAGGCGACTCGACGAGATGAAAAGCGACGCGACGAGATGAAACGCGACTCGACGAGATGAAAGGCAACTCGAATACACGTATTACGAACTGAAATAAACGGCTTGACATATTCATTCGACACGACGACTAGAATAGTGAATTATGTCCCCTACCTAACTCCATAATATTTCTTCTCAATAACAATGAACTTGAAGTCAATTAAGTATGTGATAAACAGGTTATCACATGATTACGTGTTACATAATTATTTTCCATGTCATAAAATTTAATCCTGACGTTAGCGTCCTGCAATTTCCATACTTATTTGCTTAGAGCCAGCTCCGTACCCAAGCACCCGTGCGCGCTCGAACATCTTAGCCAGAGATCTCTATATTACGCTGAAGGCAGCCTTTATGTTTTCCAATAAAGTGCCTGGCCACGAGGTTGGCTCATAGCTGTGCTGCTCCTGTGCTTTGGGTTTCTTAAAGTGTTTGTATGGTTGTTATATTTTTAGAAAGAGCATTCTGGCGCTAGCAAGAAATCAATTTATGAAGTTAAAAAAGGCCTTGGAATGACTGGCAATCAACTTACACGAAATGGTTCTAGCATGGTATTGTCGTAGCTATGCATTAAAAATAAACACTCATCAACAAATTTTTGAAAGTAAAAAACACTCTCTGTAGCTTATGGTAGCGTATAGATAGCGTAGGTAAGAGATCTGCTCTAAACTTATCGAGGGTTGTAGATTTCACTCCTGCCGAAGGACACAAATTGTATTTTCCTTGTAAATATGAAACAATTAATTTATTACTTCGTACTTTGGGAAAATCATCGCAAATGTGTTGTAGTTGATGATATGCAGCCCGTATATGCAAAATACTAAGAACTTACTGACTGAGAGTGAGGTCTGTACGGTAAAATATCAAACCGAGGTCGTGCCGTATTTACCGAGCGATAGCGAGGTAGATACGGCACAACCGAGGTTTGATGTTTTACCGTACAGACCGAACAATCGAAGTCAGTAAGTTATTTATTATATGCATTGTCTTCAACTTGAACTCCTTTTGTTTAGTACTTCTGCTTTTACAATATAATATTTAGGCACTGAGGCCTTACGAAGAATGCTATACGCATTTCTCTGCCCGTGGTTGGTTGCGCTCAGACTTTATACACTTGGCTACGCTTCCCCTACGCAAGACAGTGCGTTGTAGCACACCTTGTTACGACACCTTATTACGTGCTTGTTGGTTAAGGTGTGGATAGCCATTTGCTTACTCATGCATGTAAGCTAGTCGTACTGAAGAGAATGGTTATATGAATATAATTTTATATATATTATATATATATATATAATATATATTATATATATATAATATATATATATATAATATTATATATATATTATATATATATATATATAAGTAACAAATGTCCAAGATCTGCTCAGTAGACGAAACATAGATATATCAAACACAAAGTCTACTACGAATCAAAGTATATTTGAATATAAATATTAAAGCTTAAATATTAAATATTAAATTTTCGATTGTATTCCACAACCTTCATCAGAACTAAGACTTAATACAAAATTCAGCTAACGTTTATATAGTAAAAAACTTGCATAAATAATAAGAAAACCTAAGGCTAAATGCTATTGTTGTACAAAATCGTAGCTACTATTCAAACCTTTCAAGTTGGTAATTAAGGTACCTATCCAAAAATTCTCCCTTTGTCTAACATTCTCATGATGTTGATCTATCAACATAAATTTAAGACTCGAGTGACCTGCCCCATGACAATCAATCAAGTGATTAACTATCCCACACGTTCGTTTCTTATGCTTAATATGTGACTTGTAATTAGCCAGTCTAAATTTAAAATTAGCTGTAGATCCAACTCCCTGCAAATCACAAGCCACACAATGGGCTAGATAAACAACATTCTGCATGCGAGGTACACGTAAGCGACTTACAAATATTGTACGACCTACCCGTGATGGTAGAATGAAAGGACACACTGGGGACTAGGAAGTTTTTACAACAATCACACCTCTTGGCCGCACATGCAAAGCAACCCTTAACCATCAGCTCCTTAGTTTTAAATGGATTAGAAGGAGCCAATAACTCTTTTAAATTGCTAGATCGTTTATATGAAATACGAATAGCACCTTCGGGCAGAATTTGTTTAGCCAGCCCATCATTATCAATAATATTTCTATGCCTACGAAATATTTTGCAAATATCCGGTGCTCGAGGATTGAACTTGCTATAATAAAAGCGCAAGGTCTACCCTCGTTCTTACGTTTACTCCTACGTGCTTCCTGACGTGTCATACCACCAATTTCTTCAAATACGTTACGAACGTGCTCACCGTCATGCCCACAATCAATCAGATATTGATAGTACTCTTTACATTTTTGTTTAAATTCATCCTCATCGGAACATATCCTACGCAATCTCAATGCAACCCCTTTCGCAATCCCTAATATTTGAGATTTGGGATGCGAAGACTTTGCATTGAGATATAAATGGGCATCCGTGGGCTTACTATAGACAGATGTACATACAAAGCTTATTATCCACTATAGTAATCAAAAGATCCAGAAAATGTAAACTTTTTCCTCCGATTTCCATAGTAAATTGAAGATGGTTATCAAATGTATTGAGGTCATGAAAAAATGCTTGGAGTCATTCCACCGAACCTCGCCACAAAACAGTAGTGTCATCTCGAATTAATATTGATAAACAAGTTTTATTGTCGCAATCTATTTATTCCGAACTCAAATGCTGGTTTCGGTTTCGAGATGACACTATTGTTTTGTGGCGAGGTTCGGTGGAACGACTCCAAGCATTTTTTCATGACCTCAATACATTTGATAACCATCTTCAATTTACTATGGAAATCGGAAGAAAAAGTTTACATTTTCTGGATCTTTTGATTACTATAGTGGATAATAAGCTTTGTATGTACATCTGTCTATAGTAAGACCACGGATGCCCATTTATATCTCAATGCAAAGTCTTCGCATCCCAGCTAATTTTAAATTTAGACTGGCTAATTACAAGTCACATATTAAGCATAAGAAACGAACGTGTGGGATAGTTAATCACTTGATTGATTGTCATGGGGCAGGTCACTCGAGTCTTAAATTTATGTTGATAGATCAACATCATGAGAATGTTAGACAAAGGGAGAATTTTTGGATAGGTACCTTAATTACCAACTTGAAAGGTTTGAATAGTAGCTACGATTTTGTACAACAATAGCATTTAGCCCTAGTTCTGATGAAGGTTGTGGAATACAATCGAAAATTTAATATTTAATATTTAAGCTTTAATATTTATATTCAAATATACTTTGATTCGTAGTAGATTTTGTGTTTGATATATATATATATATATATATATATATATATATATATATATATATATATATATATATATATATATATATATATATATATATATATATTGTTATAAGACGATATAGTGATTATATGTAATAGTTATAATATTCCTGTATGTTTGCATGGTAATAATCGATAAATAATTAAGCTTGTAGGTACACCACGTAAGTATTTAATACTGCAAAACTTTCGGTCCGTTAACCCTGGCCTTCATCAGTGCATACCTGAATACACATATACACGTCGCTTAAATATCACGTTAGTCGTGATTTGTTAGCTCCCGTCATTAATGATTAGGTAATTGCAATGATGAAGAAAGCTTTGCAGAATTAAATACTTACGTGGTGTACCTACAAATTATAAGAACTTACTGACTGAGAGTGAGGTCTGTACGGTAAATTATCAAACCGAGGTCGTGCCGTTTAAATTTAGTTAGTTTTTTCCGTTTAAATTTAGTTAGTTTTTTTTAATTTAGTTTTTCAGTTTAAATTTAGTTAGTTTTTGCCGTTTAAATTTAGTTAGTTTTTTTTAATTTAGTTTTTCAGTTTAAATTTAGTTAGTTTTTGCCGTGAGTTTTGCCGTGTTTTCACAGGGCAATAAGAATTGCATATTGCGTAGAATTAATCAAAACAAGCGCTTGCCATATAATAATATATGTTATTTACCAGATTGGAGGTCCGTATAGGGAAATATTTCCCAAGGTCTCAAAAACAGCCCGATGCCGAAGGCCGAGGGACGTTTTTGAGACCGAGAGAAATATTTCTCTACACGCACTAGCTGACTAAACTGGTAAATAATATATTTTTTTTCTTGCGGTCCGAATGCATATTTTAGCGTTGGCTCTGTGCTTTTAAATCTCGTGCGGTCCGCACAGGCTCATGCGGACAGCTCATGTAGCCAATCAGATTGCAGGAAACACTAAAATATGAATTCGGATCGCATGGAAAAAATAAATTATTTTAATTTGTGAATGTCGCCACCATGCAAGGACGGACAAAGATTGCTCAGTGAGAGGGCTAATATTCCTTGCACGTTCAGCATTATTAGCTCCATGAGCATTATTATATACGAATGTATTGTTGATTGAATTTTTCCAAGTCAACCCTCAATCTTTTCAGTATTTTTCTGTTCGTCATCTTGATCCTTGATCTTTCTCTTGACAAGGATTTTCTTCTCTGTTTTTTGTTTTCCTGCTTGGTACTCAACAGTGATAATTTCGCCAAGGTTGAGCTGTAAAACGTCTTCCATATAATGCTTCTGCTTCCTCTTTCCAATATTTATTGCCTACTCCTTTTTGTATAACTAATTATGGCGTTGACTAATATTTGTCACGGATATAGGGTAGCTCAAGCAACCGTTTTACTCGGCGCTCGTCAATGGGTGGTGGGTGAACGTTATCAGTGTTAACAATGGACCACTTGCATAATAGACCAACTTCAGATCTAGGTGACAAGCAGGAAATATATCACAACAGCTAAAAAGAACATACCAAAATTAGTAAAATTGCCAAGTTTGGTTGCAAAATGTAAAGTAGTACGGAAGATATAGCCATGCGAAGTTGCCAATTTTGTATACTTTTTTACTACGGCTGGAAGCGTGTAACTAATTTAGTTACACGCGTCCGGCCGTAATACAAAAGTATACAAAATTCGCCAACTTCGCATGGCTATATCTGCGGCACTTTACAATATTTCGCAGCAAAACTTGGCAATTTTACTAAGTTTTGTATGCTCTTTTAGGAAATTCCCTTTTTGTCACCTGAATCAAAAGTTGGTCTATTATGCAAAAGGTCCATTGTGGTGCATGGGAGGCGGGATAAAACTGGGATTCCCGAGAGCAAATTTCTGAGCAATACATGCAGATCTCGATCAGGTGGTTCGCCCGCCTTACATGAATTCACGCGGAATTTCAAAGCACCATGATGGTTGATCGTCGCTTTCGTGTGTGACCAAGTTCAATGCTTAGTCAACAGCAAACAAGACGGCAGCAAGACGAGCGACCTGTTCTATTGCTTTCGACAGAATACCTTTCCTGTCTTTGTCGCGTCGATGCTTGTATCTTTTTTTTATTAAAAAGTTGGTCATGGACAACATGGTGCATGGTCGTTGGATGAGCCATGGTTTAGATAATTTTACCCGAAATAGATCTTTTAGGTCAGGTGCTCCTTCCTGCAGTTGAATGATGTCGTCGTAGTCGACGTCCTGTTCGGGTTGGCACACGAAAAGTTGACGATCACAGAAGCCATTGTATATAATCATGCACTGCTATATTATGCAGGAGATTAACCATAACGTCAGGTTGAACGAAACCGGCGATGTTGAAATGAGTGATTGGGACGATGCTGTGAGAGTTCTAAAATTTCTTCGCCAGGGACTGCCGTTTATTTGCGAAAGGAATGTCTTTTGATCAGAGTTTCCACTTTTGTATTTATCTAGTTGTTCATACAGCAGGGAAATCTCGTCGTAAAGGCCAACAACTCTTCCGTTATTTCTCTTCCGTGATAACGGAATTTTCAAAGCAATAAATGAACACCTGCAAGGAAAGTAGCTTCCGCCACCACTCATGAACCAATAAAAACGCTCTATTTTAATCTTCTATAACATTTTTTCCGAAATACATATGTCATTCCTCATTTCAACGGGATATGTGAATGTAAACAGCATGCAAAGCTTATTTTCCTTTCCTCCATACAGCTTGTGAAAACTGTGAAACACTACAGGTAAGGTAACACTACACTTAAGGTAACCTTGTTTCAATACTATTAGAGTATTACTGTAGTATTTAAGAAAAGTCTCTCAATCTGCCGCATATATATATATATATATATATATATATATATATATATATATATATATATATATATATATATATATATGTATATATATATATATATATATATATATATATATATATATATATATATATATATATATATATATATATATATGTATAGGTTATCACATGAGGGGCGAGGTGATATCAGTTTTATCGCTTGAGGGACGATATCATAAATGTCACGAGTGAGCGCAGCGAACGAGGGACATTTATGATATCGTCCTGAAAGCGATAAAACTGATATCACCTCGTCTCGATTGTGATAACCTGTTTATCACATACTTCTTTTTGATCTATAAAGCAATCGATATTGACTGAAACAAACCTCGAATTGCTCGAGTCAGCCATCTTTGTTTTGACAGCGGCAAATGCAGCGGGACAAAAAGCGATATCTGTGACAAAAAGCGATATCAGTGACGATATCGTTTTTATGTCACCCTGTTATCGCCCTGATAAAGGCACAAGTATGTGATAAATATATATATATATATATATATATATATATATATATATATATATATATATATATATATATATATATATATATATATATATATATATATATATATATATATATATATATAATATATACTGAAATGTTTATTGAATGTACTCTACTAATGAAACTAAAACATTATATAGCTAATATTCTTACCGAAGCTTGGCTTGCATGCACGCAAACATTTTAATGAAATATTTCTGTATCATTGCAGTCCATTTTAAACAATCAGTTAATTTATTAATTGAATTTCAAACGAAAGCGTTAAAGAAAAACGTGATTTAGAAATGTGAAATGTGAAAAAGTACTTTATACTCGTCACGTTCCAAGTTCATTGTTTTGTCGATAATATTGTTTTTAGTAAAAAAAATAAGTTCATAGCAAATGAGACGCTTCATTTTTCAGCAAATTCATCATGTAATTACATTACGATGTTAATCTTATTTTACTGAAATTTCAATGAGTGATTAAAGAAGACAATCGCAAAATTTAACAGGAGTTCAATTTTAACGACAAGTTTTAAGAAATATTATTTAGCCTTTACAGAGACACTACTTTATATAGATGTCAATTCCGTAAGGTTTACAATTCATCAGTGGGACCTAAACACTATAGTTTTATTTCTGACACAAACGGTAAAAATACCTCATTAATCAAGAGCCTTTATGATCTTGATATAATCGAGACGTAAACAGGCTAAAATATCAGTAATGACAGTATACTGGAAAATTACTGAAACAATGAAACAGCTAATAAAAAACAATTTCAGGCGAAAAGAAGAGGGAAATAGCAGCGGATCAAGATTTATTAAACATAAGTCCAGATTGAGAAATTTTGAGAAAATTTTTCAAATCTGCTGATCGGAATTTTGATAATTTCTGCCAATTTAGGGTTCATCACAATGCCCAGGAAAGCAAGAAAGACATAAATTATACTAGATTCCTCTTATTAATAAAAACAACGTATTAGCCTGGTGGATTTACTAACAGAGCTAGGGTCATATTTTAAAACACCCAACTTCGTACTCCAATATTATCCCCTTATGCATGATAGCAATAGTTGATTTATCACAAATTAGACCATATCATAAATAAAATAAACAGAAATATTTCCATTGCTTCGAGTAAGATAGCGCACGGTTTTAACAAGACTGTGAAGACTAAAGGTTATGCCTTTTAATTGAAGCGAATAGTTCTCGGGAGGCTGCGATAAAAGTGGGATCGATGTTCGTCGAGTTGGATGTATTGCTAGATCATAGATGCATGTATGCCTCCTCCCTGTGTCATTTCATTGCTTTTGTTTTGCAACACCCAAATCTTGCTTCATGCTTGTAAACCGGTTCTTGTAGTTCTGTAAAAGAAAGGTCTAAATTATAGGGATTCAGTTTAATATATTTACTGACAAAGACATACTTTTAAAAAAAGTTTTTATATATACAATAAGGTCCTACCAGGGTCAGGGTTATACATATTTGTAAGTAGTCCATCATTGAACACATGCTTTCATTAAGTTTATCATCTATAGCAGTACATTCAATATGGAAATCAAATAGAAAGGATTATGTACTTTATACATACATGCAGGGCTAGCATAAACATAGATACATCAATCAAAAATTATATATTCATTTTTAACCGAATATAACTTAGTGCGGCATTTTATTGGGGATGTTGTAAGAGGTGGAATATCATCACTTTCTAGTCTCTACATTATCACTTTCTGTATATAAAAATTATACTAAAGTTAGTGACAACTGTAACTTTAGTGTGCCTCTAATAACATAAGGAGTAAGGTAATATTAGGACTGTTTTCCAATCATAGTTAAGCGTAGCATACCTTATTCTATTCAATGCGGTGAGCCCGATGTTGAACCTTGGTCTGACAGACTTCTTTTTAGACGTTT